>NC_137684.1:26445280-26472780 GCF_963989245.1 Nansenia antarctica | reverse complement strand
TATTATTTGTATAATAGTGTATTAGTGGATATTTATATAATAGTGTAATAGGGTATTTCCAACAAAATACTGTATTTTTGGAACAAACCGACAAACCTTTAAGTATACTCAAAATCCACTCGTTATCCTCAAAAATGATGGTCAGGTTGCTAAAACATAGCTTAAAAGTCTGCAGAGGTCTGGAAAAAGGAGTTGCGACCAGTTAAGATGAATATTATCATGTACCAGAGTGTTTGCAAGTCGAAAGTTTCACCTCATCTGTGAAACATGGGTGTCATGGTTTGAGCATGTATAGCTGCCACTACAACTGGCTAACTTGTCTTCATTGATGATGTAACTGGTGGCCACAGCAGCAGAATGTATTCTGAAGTGCACAGAAACATACTGTCTCTCCGAGTGCAAGTAAACGCCTCCAAATAAATGTGATAATGCTTCATCGTTATAGTAAGACAATGGGCCCAAAACATACTGCCATAGCAACTAGAGAGTTTTTCAGGGATAGGGTGGGAAAGTTCTTCACTGGCTAAGACAATCTTCAGATTTAAATCCAATTGAACAGGCATTACATTTCCTGAAGATTTTTTGGCAAAAACACCTCAAAACAGACAACAGAGGCCGCAGTATAGGCCAGACAGACCGTCACCAGAGAAGATACCCAGCATCTAAGTGTAGTCAATGAGTTGCAGACTTTTTAACCAGACCCTGTCACAAATACTCAAATAAAAGCTAATACACTCTGAGTTAACCTCATAGTAGTTGTTTGATTTCAAATCCAAACATTTGGAAATTATATATATATATATATATATATATATATATATATATATATATATGTTACGGTACATGTGGGAATACGGTACATGTGGGAAAACTAGGGTTAGGGTTAGGTGCTACGTCGACTTGGTACATTCTGGCATGTCTAACCCTAACCCTAATCCTATCCCTATCCCTATCCCTAACCCTACCCCTAACCCTAACCTTAACCCTAGCACCCTAGCACCTAAGCCTAACCCTAGTTTTCCCACATGTACCGTCTTCCCACATGTACCGTAACATATATACCGGTATATGTATTGGGGGCACAAAGGCATGTAAACACAGTTTACACCCTGTTTCTGGATGTTGAATATGGTTGTACCCACCTGCATGCAGCCCTTCAGCCCGTTCTGGACCGTCCCGTCCTTCTTCACCAGCCCCCCTACAAACAGACTCCTCAGCCTCAGGCCCGGTAGCTCGTTCCCGATCTCCACCGACCTCTATGGAACAGAGCCACAGAAAGACAACACTATTACACAGGGTTCCCACACCTTCTGAAACATCAAATTCAAGCACCTTCCAAGGACTTTCAAGACTCAATTCCCTCAAATTCAAGGACCCAACACGGCATAGTTTGAGACAGATCTAGATGAGAATTTAGATAATAGGAACTATCCGCTCACAGACTTCTTCCAAACGCGGAGTAATGTGAAAAGATGTGTCAGCATTCCGTCTAGCCGTGCGTATTATCATGGATATCGGTACGGCTGGAACGCAAACTGACCAATAGAGACAATGGACCGGATCTATCCGTTGTATAACGTCGGTTGGCACGGTACCTGAAACATGCCGTAGTCGAGGGACACCAGGGCCATGTACTTGATGTCCTTGCCGTCTTTCACGCTCTTCAGCTCAACCAGGACGTGGTGCCACTGCCCGTCACTCACCCCCATCTGAGGGAAGTCCAGAACGGCCACCCTCTTCACCCCCAGGAACACCTGGAAACGCACGTGTCTGCTGCTGATCTGGAGACACGGAGGCGGGGGCAGAGGGAGGGACAGAGAGAGAGAGAGAGAGGGAAACAGAGAAAGACAGGGAGACAGCAATGGTTACAGAAGAAGGCTCAATTTAACATATTTTAAGTGTACTTAATCTTAATACGCTAAAAACCTATATAACTTCCCCAAAATGTTTTCCCTAACCCTAACTTAAATACAATTTAAGATGGGTAATTTAATTATGCTTTCATATACTAATATATATTAGCTCAGCTTCTACCCCAGGGCCATCCAGGCCCTGAACACAGCAAAGACCTAGGTTCTGGGCCCTGGACAGTCTGGACGGAATGATGGCAGCTGCTGGATTGAAAAAATCAGGTGTAGTGCTGAGGCACAAATGTGTACATTTCAAGCCTGCAAACTGCGACACTTTAAATGAATGTGCAATAACACTATGTGCAATATGACAACCCTAGTCGTCTATCTGTACAGTATAGTATAGTGGATAGTGTACATAGCCTTTATTTATGTAAACCAGCTCCTTTCCCTTCTTGTTTTTTTAGTTTTTTTTTCTTTCCTAGCACCAGGGGAGCCACCCCTCCCAAATTTCGTTGTTTGGTACCTGTACTATAGCAATGACAATAAAGACCATTCATTCATTCATTCATATATACTAATTATATAAATATATATAATATAGTATACTATACAAGTATACTTGTATTAAGTTATATAGTCACCCAGTAAACAAAGAGTCCAAAAGACGTCCTCAGGGAAGCCGGAATGTGGGTTTAGATGACGTCTTTCTAGGACGTCCAGATTCCAGGACGTCTTTTGGACTCTTTGTGTACTGGGCAGGGTGTAGCTACTCACCAAGAGGTGGATTCTGGAGAAGTCCCCAGCGTTGGCCTGTAGCAGCGTGCCGGAGCTCTGCCTGGTGCGGAACATCAGGCCCAGGTACCAGGGGACAGCGATGGTGACCTCCGGCTCGCGCCACCACATCACAGCATGGCCGTCAAAGTGCTGAGGCGAGGGCATGACTGGAGGGGGAGGACTTTCACGTTTAACACTAGAACAGCCGTGCCTTTTTACCTACTAAAAGTTTCTCTGCAAAGCTGCTATTTACACACAACGACCACTAGTCGGCCGCTTGTAAATTAGCCTGCTTCCTACACAGAAAAACTTCAAAATAGCTTTATAGTAGCTTATCCTGATGTGATTTGGAAAATGTTAGGATACTGATCTAGGAAAAGTCATGAAAGGAGGGTCCTGAAATTCGATAGAGTGCAAAGATATAAACATTTGTTTTACTCACAGGGGTCACGGCTGATTAAGTGTTAATTCATGAACAACCCAGAAAAACCAACATAACATATCCATCCTTTGAAAATTGTGACGGGGTCTGGTGAAAAAGTCCCTTAGGGACTTTCGTGAAAGTGCAGATTATAAGCTTTCAAATGATGTGTCATACTAATGATATGCTTATTTGAATGTTGGTAAACCTCAAACCAAATGCCAGAGAAACTCGCTCTGAATCAAAACAGACGTGTTTGCTACCATCGTGTTGGTAGCGTACAGTATGCACACATGTACATGCACACGCACACACACACACACACACACACACACCTCCTAAGATACTTTACCTTGTTCACAGTTCTTGCCTCCGTAGCCCAGTGGGCAGCTACAGGAGTAGGTGCTCCACTTGTTCACACACACCCCTCCGTTCAGACACACAGTCTTAGTGCAGAAGTCCTTCTTCTCTGTACAGCCTAAACACAATAATTAACAGTACAATCTATCAAGCTCAATAGTATTTGGACCAGTAGATCTCAAATCATAGTCACACACTCAATACTGTGATATAATGACGCCAAAGTCCTAAGTAAACATGACCACCTGCATTGAAATACATATGATACATGAAGCGTATCGACTATAATGATGTGTCCAAAATGAATAGCTTTGCTCCCACTTGTGTTGTACT
The DNA here is from genome assembly GCF_963989245.1 of Nansenia antarctica. Lineage (NCBI taxonomy): Eukaryota > Metazoa > Chordata > Actinopteri > Argentiniformes > Microstomatidae > Nansenia > Nansenia antarctica. The sequence continues at coordinate 26,469,039 of NC_137684.1, read as the reverse complement.
GTACTTGACAGTGTAGTTCTCACTGACCTGCGGTGGTGCCGTTGTTAGCGATGTAGCTGGCCATGTCCACAGGCTTGCTGTCGATGACCAGGTCTCTGATACAGCCCACAAAGTCTCGGTTCCTCACTGGGAAGTCTTCCGGAAGGTTGGGAACACCACCCAGGAGTAGCGGTCCAGTAAGGTCCAGGGATCTGGTGTGGAACAACATGGAAAACGTACTTAGAGTACTGTACTGCTGCCCAGTTCCAAACCTACCCCTAGCCCCTACCCTAGGGCACTACTTGTAGATCTGAGAGGATTTAATAGGTATTGGAAGTCATGTGATCATCCAACTTGCCTTCATCATTTCAAGCCTGCAAACTGCGACACTTTAAATGAATGTGCAATAACACTATGTGCAATATGACAACCCTAGGGTACATAAGGTTGCAGAGAATAGGAAATGTTAGAATAGGTATAGCATAGCATAGAGTACAGAAATAGGTTAAAATAGGTAGGTATAGCATAGCATAGAGTACAGCACAGTGTTTTATCTGTACAGTATAGTATAGTGGATAGTGTACATAGCCTTTATTTATGTAAACCAGCTCCTTTCCCTTCTTGTTTTTTTCCAGTTTTTTTTCTTTCCTAGCACCAGGGGAGCCACCCCTCCCAAATTTCGTTGTTTGGTACCTGTACTATATCAATGACAATAAAGACCATTCATCATTCATCATACTGCTGACCTATCTGATCTTCTCAGGTCACCAAGTGCCAAGGTGTAGGGGTAAGGATTTGATTTGGAATTGGCTGTTTATTTTTTTACAGCTACAGTCAGGTCTATTTGAAACCTTTCAATACTGCATCATGACAACAAGACAACACTTGTCCTGTTTGATCGGCCAGTGTGGACGTAACAGGCATTATGACAAATGCACCATTTGCATATAATAAGTGGCTTCTGTTGAGCTATCTTGTCAGTTGCATATACTTGCAGTAAGTGCAATCTGTGTACAAATCACACTTTTGGGTGGTTTCTCTGGGGGGAAAAAAACGTAGTAACTACGCAGTGACACAGGCCAATGAAAAGGGCTACCTGTAGGCGAAGTCATTTTTCTGTTTTTTACATGTGCTTAAACTACAGATTGTAAGCTTTCAAATGATGCATCATACATTGAAATCGGAAACAAATTGAAGACGACATGAGTATTTGAAAGTTGCTACACCTGAAATCACTAAGCACAGAAAATCCCCATCAAAGATAATGAATCCATATCAAACAACAAGAAACGAAGTCATTGTGTTATAGATTACACTTATTTAATGAACGTAAAACTGTTTGGAAAAATAACGAGTGGGTACTTCACATCTTCGAGTTGAATGTTAGCTAAAAAAACTTTCAAGACGAATTTCACGTCTTTCTCATTTCCGAGAGGTGTCTGTTTACATCAGGACGCTGAGTTTTATCTTCTGGAATTATCTGCTGTTATTCAATGAAGTTTTGGAGTGAGTGATTCTCCATTTAATACAGTAGGCCTGCGTACATGTCCTTGGCTAGAAGCTACAGAACGACAAGGGGAGCAAAAGAGAGGGATAGGGACAGGTTGGGAGAGAGAGAGAGAGAGAGAGAGATAAATAAATAAAGTGAGAGAGTAAGAGGTAGAGAAAGAGACTGGGTCTGAAGGACAGAGAGACACAGTCAGTCCCACTCACTTCTTCTGTCCCATCTGTGTGCCCTGGGCAGCACACGAGTAGTTTCCGTTTATGTGGCCACCAAAGCTAATCGCCATGGTAATGTCACAGTTGTCCACGGCAACTACTGCCACTTTCTCTCCTGAGGGTCCATGGGGGATGCCAAGTCGACCGATGCTGGGCTGGAAAGAGAGAGAAAGGTAAACATGACCAAGAAATGCAGTTGACCACAAAAACAGGAAAAACATTATTCACACATAAAACACAGAAATAGAAGACAAACAGTAAATAAATAAGAAGGAGAGGCGACCATGCAGTGGAGAAGACACATTCAGATCCATATTCACATCCATAATGTTGAAAAATGACTTCTAGATTTGATAAACATATGTAATGTTGGGCCCAGAAAAGGAGCTGTTAGGGGTGAATTGGGATCGGGCTTAAGTAAGATTTTTTATTTTATTTTCCTGTGAAGTTATTTTAAATTAAGGATCAAAATAATAGAGAATGGTGCAGAGAAGCATGGATTTGGGATTGGTTGGTCATCCAGAGATTTTGATTGATCTGCAACTTTTGAAATAAGGAGCATGTACAGTATAGTTTAAAAAAGCATCAGCCCTAGTCATAAAATATTTCTTGTCTCTTTCAGTAAAGCTTTACCACAGTGTTCCTATAACCATGTAATTCACCTTAGTGTAAGTACCAATTGTGCTCTTTTTCACTGTACTTACACTGTTCTTATGGTTAAGGTAAGGACAAGGGGATGTAAAGTATTACCTTGAGGACAAGGTAAGGCAGGCTTACAAGGGGACCATCGCCCTTCTCTCACTGTAGCACCACGCTAAGGCCTCTTCTCTTTCAACAGAGCATAGCTGCTGACGGACGCCTTCATAATGAAACCCAGCGGTGTCTATTACCAAACTATGTCTCACATATACGTTACACTACTGTATCCCCAGGGCAACATGCTACATGAAGATGTACAAGAGGCACTGTTCAAACCTATACATTACGGCCATCAACATTCCACAGTGAAAGTCTCAATTCGTCAATGCTCTGCTGTTCTGAAACGATGTGAGCAGAGTGATCTATTTGTATGTGTGTCCTATAGTGCTGTTGTCATGTGCAGGATAAATGATCATACCATCTAGATTATAGAGCTGCCAGGTTTGGGGGGGTTTGGTTGCCAGGTAACCAGAGAACATTCCAGAATGATGTTAACACCTTCATTGTTCCATTCAGTCCCCCAGATGTCTCTATCAGGGCAAAAATGTCATCAGGAAAACTGATACAGTTAAGTAGCCTGTAGCCTACATGCTCATTCTGAGGATGCCATCTTGGCTAGAGTTATTGGCTGAAACTAAACTCTTAGCACCTAAATAACAGTAACTGTTAGCTTTGTGACAGGAAGAGAGGGATGAGTACTGCACAGGCCTTAACACTAGAACAGCTGTGCCTTTTTTACCTACTAAAAGAGCCACCTCGAAGGACCCTCTTTACAGTGCTCAAGCTGCTATTTACACACAACGACCACTAGTTGGCCATCTTGTAAATTAGCCTGCCTCCTACACAGAAGAACTGCAAAATAGCTTTATATATACTAGCTTATCCAGATGTGATTTTGAAAATGTTAAGGATACTGGGTGGTAGAACGCACATATCTAGGAAAAGTCATGAAAGGAGGGTCCTGAAATTTGATTGAGTGCAAAGATATATCTTTTTTTTACTCACTCTTCCAGTGTTAACTCTTAGCACCTAAATAACAGCCCCGTTTAGCTGTGTGACAGGAAGAGAGGGATGATTACTGCACTGGCCTTAATCTATTTATGTAACGTCATCATAGAGGAACAACAGGACACGCAACTCAGTGATGACAGGGAATACGCTTCCCCCTTTCATTTCCCAACATTCCAGACAAACATCTTCATAAATCAAACATTCTATCCTCTCTCCTCTAACATTCTATCCTCTCTCTCCTCTAACATTCTATCCTGTATTTGGCCTAGGAAAGTGTAAAACAAAGAGCTTGTTTCTTCACAATTTTTCCACATTTTTTGCACACCATCAGTTCAACACAATACATTTCTTCAAACTATTGTTCAGGATGTGTGTGTGTGTGTGTGTGTGTGTGTGTGTGTGTGTATGTGTATGTGTGTGTGTGTGTGTGTGTGTGAGTATCCATAGACAAAACAACATGCTCGTCTCCACACAGACAGGAAGGGACAGGGCAAGTCAAGGTCAACTATCAACAGGTGGACAAAACAGCTCTTTGATGCAACAAACATGGTATACAAACGATGACCGTTTTATCAAGATTTCAGACAATCATGTCGCCCTTCTGTCAATCCTCATGAGATGGTTTCATGACCTTTGACCTTGGGTCAGGTGACATGGTCCGATGCCCAAGAGGAACAGGCCATGTGGGAGAGGGATGTGAGCGAGCATGCGGGGGAGGGAGCTTTCTGATAAATCAAAAGAACTTGTTCAAATATGCTGCATGCTGACAGTACTCGAGTTGAGGGGGGATGATAAAAACAGTCAAAATCATCCCCCTTCTAAAACTGCCATCCCCCCCTTTCCATCCCGTAGGTCATTTTATCAATGAACGTGGTATTACTGCTATTTAACATTTAGTTTTGCGCATATTGAGTAAAATACTGTGGGCGAGGGGGGGGGGGGCACGCACACATGCAATGACATTTTTACCAGGTCACTGACACTGAAGTCACTGACGCTGTGGGGATGCTAAAATTGTCCCAATATGATAAGATCCACCATCCCCCCTGATTTTCTTTTACAGCTTGAGTCCTGACTACAATGCAAAACAACTGATGGAAAGCACAACCTGCAGTATTCTCTGAGGATGGATTCCTAAACCGAGGTCTGTGCGTGTAACCTTGACATTTGCGTACATCTTGCGTTGACCTTAACGACGAACAACACAACTTGCATGATGATTCGACTTAAGCACGAAGATCTCGAGTTAGGTATTCCACCCTGAGTATTTAAATTCACAAAAGACGAGCTGAAGGCCACCACAAGGAGGTGATGAGAGCTGTGAAGGATGTTTGACATTATTGGTGTTCCCTCCAAATAGTGAATCAAATAAAAATGAGAGAGAGAATGCTTTGTGATGGTTGGCCTTATCAGCTTGCCTTAAAAGCAGCTCTTAATTAAAAAAAGACACCACATACCGTATAAAAACATACAATATAGCCTACAACATAAAATAACAACAAACAAGCAACAGAAACAGTGAGCAGATACAAGCTATAAAATATAACCTAAGCACATTTGCATGTATGATTCAAAGTCTCTATAACACACAGTTTTAAGTTGCCTTATCAGATAGATCAGACAGATTTTTTTCCCCAATACTTTTGGAATCCTGAAATAGAGAGAGTACATTTAGAAACATTTTGTACTTTCTAAATAGTGATCCCAATCTGAAAAAAATTGCTGTGAATCTCTACTTTGACCCCATAACTGTTTGATTTCAAATCCAAACTTTGGAGAATCGAGCTGCAAGGGTACACAATGCTTCCTCTTTCCAATACTTACTGAGAGCACTGTCCTGTACATGTGGAGTTAATGGTGTTTACTACAGCCCACACACGGTTACGTTTGTAAACAGTGAAATACATCATTGTAAGCCTTTCTATTAGAATTGCTCAACAATGCTCTGACCTACTGTACACAACAAAATCACCATCTTATTATGCAGAATAGGCACACAGCAAATTTGAATCAGTAGTCTTCAGCCTAACCTTAACCTAACCCTAAAATCAAACATACTTATGTCATCCCAATCAAGTATATATCACATATATATATGTTGTGACTGAGCATCCTATTATCATGAGCATTCTCATTCTCTCATTTAAATAACCCTAACCATCAAAAATGACAAAAGATTCAGAAAAAACAGCTAGCTAGTTACTGTATACTTTTCAACAGGTTCCTCAGTATGAGCCACTTTTTACTGCAATAACTTCCTTGCCCATAAACTGAAACATCAAAAGCCCAGCGAAGGAAAGCTCTGCTTCCAGAAATACCTCTCTGTCTGGGGTCTTCCTGTTTAGCTACTCGGGCCTAAACAAAAACATCTTTAAAGATAAGATCACTCAGATTAATAACCCCCCCCCCCGCCAAAAATCCTCTTTTTCACAAAGTGTCAGCCTTAATTTAACCCAAAACAATGACGGGCATGTCTGTTCCCATGGTAACCACATAAGCCTGTCAAACCCTAAGCTAAGTAACTGACATATTGAAGCCCAGAGGCTTTGGAGGGCTCGTCATCGTACTCACTAACATCCTAATCTACCAGTGGCTCATTCATTATGATAAATTATGTAATCTAGTGGCCCCATGTGTACTCCAAAAATATCCAACTCAATATGTTAAATCCCAAGTCCACTGCCATGAGAAGAATAATACTGCAATTATTCCCCCCCCTAACCCCACGCCTCTCAACCTGCCCGGAGACCCCACTCCGTCACTCACTCCTCTCATCAAATGATTGAAGCGGGCGACACACTGCAGTCATTTCACATCTTGTCATTCCAAAAGCATTTTGTCAAGTAACAAGTTTAATACTTTTTTTTTTCTCTGGGTAATGGAAGACATTTGTGCACTCCCTCACATGGATTTAGATCGAAACTGATTGGTGTAATAGCACCTGGTAACATTATTAATAATAATAATAATACATTAGACTTATATAGCGCTTTTCTAGACACTCAAACTTTGCTTTACAAACTGAAAAGATTGAGTAGTAATAATAAAAAGAAACAAAAAATAAATAAAAGAAAGTATAGGGGCCTAGTTAAGGTAGTGCTGGGGACACATGGGAAGGGGAGAGGGAGAGGGTTAACTGGTGAAGGCGAGCTTGAAGAGGTGGGTTTAAATTAATTAATAAATTAATTAATTCCATTAGTGTGCTTACCTTGTTATAGTAGTGTAGCTGTACAGCATGCCACTGGCCATCACTGACCCCACTTAGGACGTAAGGTGAGACAGTGGTTTTGGCTTCTCCTAGAACAGGAAAGACCAAACAGGAAGTAGTTTAACACTAGGAGGCCCGTGCCATCACTACTGACCACAGTACCCAGAGTGAGGTCCGGAGATGTGCTTTTTTAGATGGTCGTGTAACAGTCACAATCATTGTATTATCTATCCTTAAAAAAAGGGAAAGAAAAGAAAGAAGAGTTGTTCAGCGCAAATCACCCACAGGCCTGATTGGACCACCCAACAGGCCAGATATCTGTGACACACCAGGAATTTCATCAATACCATGCAAACAATAATGCATTGGTGGTGTTTATTCAGGACTTCATTAGAATACCACATTTTGAGCTATATATACAGTATATACTACATATATATATATATATATTATTATTTTTTAAAACACAGGAGAGCAAATAGTTTGGACCCAAGTGGATTTTACTGTTACTAAGTTATAGTTATAGTATACTTGAGTTTAAATATACTTAAGTATGGACATACAGTAGATATGAATGCTGAAACCAATAACAATTTACTCAAATACCATCAAATAAAAGATGAGAATACCCTACTTTAACCTCATATGAATTGATTTAAAATCCAAACATTTGGAGTGTAGAGTGTGTTCATGTCCCATTACTTATGCAGGGCAGTGTAAATACCGTATTTTTTTAGTAGAAAACGACAGCGTTGTGTTCTTGTAAACCAAACTTTAAATCTCATTTTCACATCTCTTAAATTCCCTCTAACCAACCTAGTCGAACGTTCCAAAGACACATTGTAGGCCACTGAAAGGTTCGGGAAAAAATAACAATTCAGATCGCTGAGGTGGTCTTTTAGTCTCAGCGTTACTCATCCAGATCAGTGAACACAACAATAGACATTTTATTAGATTACGGTGGGGGAGTTAATGATTCTTCACTAGGCTGGGATCCGCACAAACTCCCTCCCAAACTCAACAGACTGTGGAACGTCCCTTTGATACAGTTTATCCTCAATCTTCCCAGGTATTTATCTATCAACCTCCCTGTTAATGAGTTTGGTACAGACATGGGGTTGTCTTGTAAGGACAAGAGCCCAGCTAGATACTCAAAACTATGGTAATTGTATGGTATGTCACACGTATGGTACAGTAGGTACAGTAGTTGTATTGCCTAAATAGAAGCTCTCATAGCAAGCAGGACTTAACGAAAGCCACCAAAATATTGCATAGAAGGCCTGTGTGTGTGTGTGTGTGTGTGTGTGTGTGTGTGTGTGTGTGTGTGGTGGGGAGAGGTTGAGAGCAGACAGCAGAGAAGAAAATTAATTTCCTTTGTATCAGAAGGACCAATAAAGTGTACTGTACTGTAACTGTAGTGTTGCATTGTATCACCAAATCACCAATTCATAACTTTCACCACTGCAATAGTGACCATGTAACTAAGTAGACCAAGTTATCCCACGAGCCCTCACCTGCAGAAAAGGTGAGCTGGATTTGCTCTTCGATGATCTCCACGGCGATGAAGTCGTGTTTCTCATTGAACCTGCCGTTGTACAGCAGCAAGGCACTCCTCTCTCGCGTGGCAAACCTGAACACACGTAGACTAAGGTCAGTTAAACGTGGACACACATAGACTAAGGTCAGTTAAACGTGGACACACGTAGACTAAGGTCAGTTAAACGTGGACACACGCAGACTAAGGTCAGTTAAACGTGGACACACGCAGACTAAGGTCAGTTAAACGTGGACACACGCAGACTAAGGTCAGTTAAACGTGGACACACGCAGACTAAGGTGAGTTGAACGTGGACACACGCAGACTAAGGTCAGTTGAACCTGGACACACGCAGACTGAGGTCTGTTGAACCTCAGTATAAGCCGTGGGCCATGGTGAGGAGGAAAAGTCAAAGTCAAAGTCAAAAGTCACTTTATTGTCCCATGACTGAGAAATTAGTTTAGGGCTTACACCACACTGCAGCCAAAAAAGAACAACAGACAATACAACATGTTAAAACACAGACAGAAGGCAACCCTGATTCAGACGAGAGTAGAAGTAAAAACCATAAGTAAAATCTATCCAACATTCATCTGGTGCTGTTTAAAAGTTTAACTGAAACCGGGAATAAAATCATTTTTAAACCTGTTTCATCTACAGCGGGGGACTCTAAACCTCCTCCCAGAGGGCAGCAGTTCAAACTCTGCATGTAGAAGCCGTTGGGCCACGGCGAGGACGGAAACACTTTGGAACTTCGCAGTAAGGCTTTCAAGTCCATGGACAAGAAATGAATATCATGATACTGTAAATCTTGTAACACGTAGACTAAGGAGGGGGTAAAACTTGAAGGGCCATGTGCAATATTCGAAATCACCACTTGAAGGGTTATGTGCAATATATATTTATACCAAATGATGCCATGTCCAGGTGGAAACTGCTGCCAATGTCACTCAATGTTTGTTGCTGTCCTGTTGTTTACTTTGTCTACTGTATGTTGTATGTATCGTCACTGTTGCACTTGAAGCATGAAAGTACCATGCCCAAGACAAATTTCCCCTCGGGGACAATAAAGTACAATCAATCAATCAATCAAAAATCCATGCATATCATATACGTCCATACAGTAATAGCGATGAATAGGCAAACGTACACAATTATAGGCACCACCCTATTCCACTGTACAACGATGTAGGTATCTAATGTTACTCTCTGAACTCTCCAGAGGAGCTCTGCTGTCCAAACAACATCAGTTTAGTGATAAAAGACAAAGTAACCTAGATGACAGGAAACGAGCGGGAAAATGGAAAACGGGATAAAGGAAAATAAAGAATCCAGGAAGTGAGAAGACAAAAAAAGGAATTTGGAAAATGTGAGCCAGAGGGGTTAGCGTGGACAGACATCGGAACCTGGGGGACCCGACACAGGGACACGTACCCACGTCAGTTTGGGGGGATCTGGCTGTGCGTGTCATTAACCTTATAGTGAGCGGGTATCAGGGGACACGGGCACAGGAGTTCAGATGCCACATGGCACAAGGGCAGCTCCACAGGAAACCATGACGACAAAGCAAAACACGTCCTGCGCTCTCTGGCTCCGAGCGTCGCTTCCCGTTTTTACCTTTGCCTGGAAATATTATCTGAACACTGGAAAGCCGCCTCGCAGGCTTTCATTTACTGACATCGCCGATGTCACTTACTATTATCATGAATCCTTTATTTAACCAGGGTAGTCATATTGAGACAGTATAGCCTCTTTTTCAAATGAGCCCTGGCCAAGAAAAGCAGCACTTAATTAAAAAAAGACACCACATACAGTATAAAAACATACAGTATAGCCTATAACATAAAATAACAACAAACAAGCAACAGAAACAGTGAGCAGATACAGCCTATAATAAAAGAGAACCTCAGCACATTTGCATGTATGATTCAAAGTCTCTGTAACACACAGTTTAAAGTCAGAGAGTGGAATGAACATGCTAGGTTTCAACTTTTTCTGAAGTACATTCCACGTTGATGGAGCTTTGTAACAGAATGCAGTTTTTACCAAATTCAGATTTTGACATTTGGCACATTAAAGAGAATGCTGTTATTAGACCTATTGTTTACTGCCATTTAAAAAACTGATTACAATATGGTAAGTGTAATTAATGAACATTTCATACAGTATATCAGCTAGACCCATTCGACAAGACTAAAAACAGACCTCTGCAGATCAGGTCTAATAGGAGCTGTGCTTTACAAAGTCAACCCTTTTCTCTCAGTGTCTAAATATACATTTAATAATAATAATAATAACTTGTATTTGTATAGAGCTTTTCCTGCAAACGTTGCAGCTGTACAGGACAGGCACGCCTTACTGGTCAGAGAAGGAACTCCAGGGAGTTGATCACAGCATCATGTGGGTGGTCAGATAGCTCTTTTTTGTTTTACTGTGAGTAAGCAGTTTTGTGATATGAGGTTCAGATGCCTCACACTGTTTGCAGAGTTCCCACACCTTCTGAAACATCAAATTCAAGCACCTTTCAAGGACTTTCAAGACTCAATTCCATCAAATTCAAGGATAGTTTGAGACAAGACCTAGATGAGGATTTATATAATAGGAACTATCCGCTCACAGACAACAATTAAAAAGAAAGGCTTGAATGTGTGAACACTAGATGGTTTCTTGCCTTTTCTACCACAGCACAGCAAAACAATATATTGTGAAATATGTGTAAAGTTAAGCAATACAGAGACTTATTTACTAGTTCACAAGCTATGTAACATTTTTAAAAATATATATATTTTAGAGAGAGAGAGAGAGAGAGAGAGAGAGAGAGAGAGAGAGAGAGAGAGAGAGAGAGAGAGAGAGAGAGAGGGGGAATATTCAAGCACTTCCAATGACCCATGCCTATTTTCAAAAACTTTTAAGATCATGATTTTTTTTTTTCTCTAATTCACAAACTTTCATGGATTTCAAGGACCCGTGGGAACTCTGTGTTTGGCCAACGAGGCAAAGCCAGCTGTTTGATGTTTATTAATGTTGTCATTGACGCCGTACAGTTATTACAGCTTATTACAAAGGGACTGTATCTGACATGCTGTTTGATATTGATCTTTTGGGTGTGGTTAGACGGCTTAGTGGGCCTGCAAAGTCTTATTTTGGTAGTGGAAGAAGTTCAAAGATTTTGGAAGATATAGAGATCGGTTAGGTAGTAGACAGAAAGTCTGTTATTATGGTACTGGATACATTTAAATAGTTTGGTTGGTTGGTTGGTTGGTTGGTTGGTTGGATGATGGATGACTGAAAGAAAGAAAAGAGAATGGATACGTCTAGATAGATAGACGTATAGATAGAGACGTATAGATAGAATAGGAATATACCTGTGATGGGAAGAAAGGATGATGGTTTGGTATTTGATAGCAAGTGACATAGTGTAGACAAATGGATAAAAGATGGTCAGAAGTAGATAGAGTCTAGTAGATAGATAGATAGATAGACAGACAGACAGACAGACAGACAGACAGATAGACAGAGCCATATACCATCAACGGGCGGAAATGCGACATGAAATATGTCAAAATGCAGCACTATCATAGCCTTATAACATGTAATGTTAGATATATAACGTTAGACAAGGGAGCGCAGATTTATTTTTATGGCGTTCCGAAATTAACGATATGAGGCTGGGAGGGAAAAATCACAGTATACGACCCCACTAGAAAAAACTAGACTACACCACTGGTTTCCACAGCAGATGTTGCGTACTCACATGAAGGAGACAGTGAAGTGGAACCTCTGTCTCAGGCCTCTGAAGGTGACGAAGGACTGGCCGGGGAAGCTACGGGTCCTCATCTCACAGTAGGGCTTCTGGAACTCTCCTGGGGGGCACTGGCACATGAACCCCCCCACCAGGAGGTCCACGCACTTGGCCCCGTTCTTACACACCCCGGGGAAACAGCGGCCTGAGCTGGAATTCACCTCGCAGTGTTCACCTGGGTCAAAACCAGAATCAGAATCAGAATCGCTTTTATTACATCCAATGTACAGGTAGATTAGATTAGATTAGATTAGATTAGATTTATTGCCCCGAGTGGGAAATTCATTTTCACACCACTGTACAGTATACATATATACATACAACACCGTATAACACAGACAGCAACAGACAGTACTACACATGACAGATACACAAGTACACACACTCAGCGTGGTCTGTTATTTAAGGCAACAATGGCTGCGGGGATCAGGCTTTTGCCGAAGCGAGCCCTTTTGCACCTAAGCGTTCTGTACCTACGCCCGGATGGCAGTGGGGCGAGGTACAGATTGAGTGGGTGGGTGGGTGATGTCCTGTTCTATTGTGGTTGCGATGCGTGAGATGGCCCTGTTGTTTAGTGCTGTGAGGTTGGGTGTGGGGAGTACACAATAGTAATCTAGCTTGCTTGAGGTTGCTAGTTATGGTACTTCAATGCCAACTCTGAAATATTGTATTGGTGACCTAGTGGATAGTGAGTTGGACTGGTGATCCTAAATAAGGTCATGAGTTCAAATCTCACCCGGGAACACCACCGCTAGTGTGCCCTTGAGTAAGACCTGGGAACACCACCACTAGTGTGCCCTTGAGTAAGACCTGGGAACACCACCACTAGTGTGCCCTTGAGTAAGACACTCAGCCCTCAGTTACTCCAGGGAGAGACTGTCCCTGTAATTTCTAATTGTAAGTCACTTTGGATCAATGCTTCTGCTAAATGGTTTAAAAAAAAGAAAAGAAAAGAAAGGTGTTAGGGAGTATGGCAGTTTGGTCTCACACCCGAGGGAGTACAGCACTTTGATCTGAGAACTAGCTCACTGACTCAATCCACTGATAACTGAGAAAGCCCTAAAATAGACACTGTTAGCATGTAAAAAAAAGAAAGAAAAAAAGAAGCAAATTGGAACTGCTCTGCTCAGTGACCCAGACTGACCCCTGCTCTTCGCTGGAGCCAAACGGCTTGTGGCATAATGACAGCAGGACAATAGAGCGTCTTTGGCCAAGCGACAGACCACCTCGGCGGTCTTAAAAGACACATGTCACAACCCACCAACCCTGACACTGTCCTGTCTGGTTAGCGAGACGTGTTGCAGTGGTGACAGGTTCGAAACGGACCCTGAAGTCAACATTTCGACAGTGATGACTTCATCTGTGCTGCTCTGCTTTTAAATCTTGTGAACTTGGGGTGACCATTTACCACCTGCGCTATGCTTCGCTATTAACAGTACATTAACATTTCCATGCCAACCCTTTGTATTGTAACTGCCATCCTATAAGGCCCTACCCAGTATAAAACCCAACGATGAACAGAAAATGTATCGATGCACATAGAAGACAGCGCTATTACTGCTTGTGACATGAATATCTATAGTATAGTAGTACTAAGTGATAGGATGCATTTTATCATTGTGCTTAGGTAAACCCTAAAATACTCTATCATTAGGAATTATGTTGTACAAATCTGAACTGTTAAGATTGAGCAAACTCTCTGTCATGAACAAACTGACTTGTCAGCTTGTCGGTGTAACTGGACCTGAGCCAAATAGAGAGACCACAGCTAGTGGGGACCAGCATAGAACCTGGGTCAATAGGTCAGTATATTTAGGACCAGCCAGTCAGCTGACCAGGGTCAGGTAGCTGGGTTGTCAGGATAATCAGCCACTTTTGGGAGATGGGGACTTCTCGTCAACAACCCTACCTAGACTCAACGGAGCCCTGTCTTTGGGAATGATTTGCATGACAAACAGCTGGCTGCTTGATCAGCAACTTTTGCCTATATCAAGCCACTGTAAGATGTCATTCGGGGCGAGTCTCTCACCGTTGTTTGCCGTGTATTGAGAGGCTGGCCCAGCGCTGTGTAATGGAATAAACTTTATCTTAATTGTCTACCTCGAGCATTAATTAATTATCATAAGGAAGCAACACATCTCGGCCTGCCGCCCTTCATCTGACATTCATCTTATCACTAAGTATAGTCTAAATATTGGTCTAATATTGCAGATATCTATAATTAATTTTAATTAATTTTGCCATTTAGCAGACGCCTTTATCCAAAGCGACTTACAATTACGAATTACAGGGACATTCCCCCTGGAGTAACTGAGGGCTAAGTGCCTTACTCAAGGGCACACTAGTAGTGGTGTGGTTTCAGGCGGGATTTGAACTCACAACCTTCCGATCACAAGTCCAACTCACTATCCACTAGACCACCACTACCCCTATCTATATATCTACAGTGCTTACTGAGAGCCTAGAGAGACCAGAGGATATCATTACAATAGAAATAGAAGAGATCATGAAGGAGATCAGGAAATATTTTCCCACAGGTCATTATGAACAACCATAGAAGACGGTTGTTGAAAACTGCAGATGAAACTATGATTATTTTATCACTTTATTATTACTTACTCAACTTCTTTACTTTATTCTAATATTGTTGATTTTGTATATGGTTGCAATGCCAATATTGAAGAACCTAAGCCTAAGAATTATTTTACTTTTGTGTACCTGTACATCAGTAATGTACAGTATGTAATAAAATCAATTCTGATTCTGATTCTGAACTGTTACCCCAGCAAAGCCGTGCGCATTCCATTGAGGCATTCTTATATGCGTTTCCAGTTCAGAATGTACGGTGTATTTAAGCAATATAACAACGAGTGTTGTTATACTGAATATCAGCACAGCTGTGATTCGGTCGTAGGTACGAGGCCGCAGGAAGAAAGAAAGCCAAAGAGCGAAGAGGAAAAAAAGAAAATCCCTCACCTGTGAAGTCCTTCTGACACTCGCAGGAGTACCCGCCTTCCCTGCTCCGGCACCGGCCGTTATTCTTGCAGGGCGCCGAGTAGCACAGGTCGATCTCGGTCTCGCAGTAGTCCCCCGTGAAGCCCGGCGGGCAGCGGCAGCGCAGCCCTGTGATTGGATGAATGGGCCTGAACAGCACCGTGTCCGAGGACACGAACGGCGCCGAGCTGTCGAACCTCAGCACCGACACGCACTTCATGTAGTTCTCGCAAGGCTCGCGCAGGCAGATGTTGTCGTCGAAGGGGAGCACCCGCTGACTGGACACCAGGGTCAGGAGGGTCCGGTTCAGGTAGATGTGTTCCTGCAGAGCTTCTGACGGGAAGAAGCGGCGGCCCGGGGAGGAGGAGGGGGAGGCACCCCCCCCGGGGTCATTGGGATGCGCCCCCCCTCCGGAAGGCAGCAGGGCAGAGAAGGTGGCGTTGAGGACGCTCCCCTGGACGTGGGTGTCGTTCTGGATGTTGAAGACGAAGACGCCGTCGCGGCTCGTGGAGAGGACAGCCGCCACGCCCTCCGTGAAGAGGGTCAGGAGGGGAGACAGGAAGAGCTCCTGGGACATGTTCTCCAGGCGCACGGTGATGCTGTTGGTCAGCATGTCGTCCGTGATGATGGTCACGCGCAGGGTACAGAGGGCTACGACGATGTGGACCCCGTCTGTAAACACAGATAAACCATTAGTCATTGAGGGGAACATCAACAACAACAAATACTCAGTCACCTACAGTCATCTGCTGTAAACAAAGAAATACTGCAAGGTAACATTTGACGTCAACTGAACTGACTGAGAATATGATTAAGAAGGTAAAACGACAGGCAATGTTTCCCCCACTTAAACAGACATTTCCTGGCCAACATGGTACTGACAATGGCAGCATTTTGCTTTGACTCCTCCTGTGTGCACATTATTACGTTCTGGGGACGTAGTTTCCGCAGACCAGGAAACACGGTCTGGGGGATCGTATTATCTGGCTATACCAGCGTTTGGCCACCTGTTTACTTTTGGCGTAAGATACGCTGCGTAAGAGTTTCTCCACTTGTGTGGCGGTTAGGCAGTATTAGGCATTCATTTAGACTGGTTATGGTTAGGTATTAACTTCCAATGGTTAAGGTCACCTTACCCTAACCCTAGTTTTACCACATGTACCGTATTCCCACATGTACCGTAACATATATATATATTTCTTTTCTTTTTTTTCCTCAATATGTTTATTGTTTTTTGGAAATAAGACATGAAGCACAGCAACAACAAAACATCCACAAAAGTCAGACAAGCACCGATACCCACATCACAAATTAACAGCAACAACAGCAAAGAGAAACTGAAGGAAAAACCCCCCAGAAAACAATTAGCAATAATTAACACAAAAAAAACATGTCACAAACAAGTCTGCGGCTTCCCTGCTGCTTACGAGAGGCCCCACACCATATAAGATGAAATGCAACATCTGCTCTTCATTTCAGACCCTTTTTTAATCACCCGTCGTTCTTGGATGGATGCTGCGTTCAAAAAAGCTAAACTGTTGCATCCCCTAGGCCTGTATTACTAATGATCCAGATACACCATACATACTGGCTTAAAACGGTAAGGGATTAAAGTCTATCTCTAAAACGAGTGGGTTTGCCCAGCTGAATAGGGTCATGTCCATTCCGTCAAGATTGTTAAGGCGTTGTTGAGGACCGGCGTGTTCTTTTTTCCCCCTCCCTGGACGGCCCTCCGCAGCGGGCCCCTCCGTCATGTGAATGCAGTGCATTATAATTACCAAACAAAGAGGACAAGGTTTCCACTCGGTTACACTGTTCTCTCAGATACTGTCAACTGAGCCAGACACACGGGGTTAGACACAACAAGAGTCTACCACCTCTAACACACGCACGCACGCATGCACGCACGTACTCATGCACACACATGAGCATGCACACACGTACGAATGCGCACACACACACACACACACACACACACGCACACACACACACACACACACACACACACACATGCATGCAGACACACACACACATAACGAGAAAGATTTCAAGGAGCAGCTGGTCATACAAAGACAACAGGGTGCCAAGATGCACATAAAGGATTTTGGACAAAAGAGCTTTTCTGTGCTTATGTCCTCCATACACACCATGTAATTACGCTGAGCTGGTCCTATTGATTGAATCATCTTGAGGGTTAATTTTGTCCAGATCGACCCGAACTTGAGAAATTATTCCAAATCGATTCTTGTTCATGCCTTAAAAACAACAAACAAAAATCCCTCTTTCAAAACCCACTGAACAAGACAAGGATAACAAGACAGATAAGAAGTTCAGAAGTTTCTGAATATTTACCCACAGCTTGCCTGAATGCAAGGACTGACAGTCTGTGATGTCAAAATGGAAGATTTAAAGATATGTTGAAGCTATACAGTGCTGTCCAGATTCCTTAGTTAGTTAGTTATTTGGAAACATTGCTGTAATTTTCAAGAATCAACTACTTTCTACAGGTACTTTCGGCATGTATTTAGCATCACAAGTAATGACCCAAAACTTTAAATCTGTCACCCTCTTTCTTCTCAAACACTAAACACTAAACATAACCAACACTACAGCGACTGACTCACCACTTCAATAATCAATCAGGGAATCTAAAAGCCTAAGTCAAATAACAGTGGCAACAGTGATGATCCACTCCTACTCACTTCGTCTGTCATACAGTCAGTCGATCCTTACATCAGCAACTCTGCTGACTTCTGTGGAACTGGGAAACGAAGTTCGAATGGACATAATAAAAAAATAACAGAGACATTTTGTCAGGTTCACCTCAGGACCCAAAACACAATTAAGAGACAATCAACTTTAATCGAATTGAATATAATCAACTAAGTTGATTGTCTCTTAATTGAGTTTTGGGTGCTGAGGTGAACCTGATTCAAAATTCAAAATTCTCTGTTATTTTTATTATGTCCATTCGAACTTCGTTTCCCAGAAGTCAGCAGAGTTGCTGATGTAAGGACCGACTGTATGACAGACGAATCAACTTCTTTACTCCCCCTTCGCTAGCTTGGACCCAGCTTCTATGCAGAGAGAGCAAGGGTCCGTGTCCTCTGTCAGTGACGAAAGGAATAACAGAAACACTGATACAGAAAGGCAGAGACACTGTTTAAAGAAGCAAGTTATCATACAGGAGCGACTACGTTTTACGTTTTTATTTATTTAACCCATATTTTTATTTGTCAGTTGAAGTTTGTCAATCAATACATTGAATTTACCCCGAATGGCTAGTGGTTAGCTAAATTAACTTTTAGCTGTTGGTCGAGTTCAGCTAACTGGTAATGTAAATAAGGGAAGCTGACATAACCAATTAGGCTTGATCTCTATTGTCTATGAGTGTGGGGTTCATACTAATAAGCTCTGCAATTAAATGACATCTGCACAGAATAGAAATACAGGAGTTTTCTAACATAAAGTTCAAAGTTCAAATCCCCACACTTTGAATATGCCTGACACTAATCAATAGCAGCATACCATCAAATCAACAGATTTAAAATTATTGTTCAAAGTAATTGGGGTGAAATGTAAACATGTGATGTTATCAAAGCTCTCCATCAGCATGAATTAATTTAACAGCTGACAGTGTCGAAATCGGAGCTATTCGAATGACACCACCATTTACAGTACATGGGTCAAGTAAATCAGTAGCACACTACATAACAGACTACGTGTCCTACCGAACCGACCCCAAAAAGTACCGTCCCACATCAGGACACCGGAGGCACATAGACATTGATGATGGCTGACCTAAATAATATCTTGCTGCTTGGAGTCTGGCCAGTGTGCTGTCATCGCACAAAGAGCTGTGGGAAAGAGAACAGTGAGTGTGCCAACCTGCTTCCAACTGCACACTTCACTGACTCTGGAACAGCACCCGAACATGTGCCTTTTCTCAGCCTGTCAGGGGAAGGGAGGTGGCAGAATCCGTCCAGAAAAACAGGTGGTAAGTAAGTAAGTAATGTTTATTTATACAGCACATTTTACAACGACAAAGCAGCCGCCCCAAAGTGCTTAACAGAAAACACTAGTAAAAGATTGCTGTAATTTTCTTCAAGAATCAAGTACTTTCTACAGGTACTTTCGGCATGTATTTAGGATCACAAGTAATGACCCACAACTTTTAAATCTGTCACCCCCCTTCCTTCTCAAACACTAAACATAACCAACACTACAGTGATTGACTCACCCACTTCAATAATCAATCAGGGAATCTAAAAGCCTAAGTCAAATAACAGTGGCAACAGTGATCATCCACTCCTACTCAATTCGTGGTGGTCGATAGGTGGTGTGGACACATGTTGGACACTTTATTGACACTTAATTTCAAACTTCAATAAACGTTGTCATACATCGCAGGCAAAAGAGCTAAATTCATAATGAACATCCTGCAACTCACCGTCGCCTCAGGGGCTTTTGAACGCAGCCTAAATCTAAGAGAAAAACACCAATATGAGTTTACCTCAGGAGGACTGAGGGTCCAGAAGAAAGTTTCCTAGATACGACAAAACAAGACCCCACTTTTTAAAACTGTTTAGTGTAGACCGTAAAGAACTTAAGAAGCCTATTTCAATTGAACTCTTACATTCCTTAAACATGCTACATACTACAGACATACTGGTAGCTAAACTACTGTACATGTTAGAGCCTTATGCTATTGCCTCAATACACTTTTATAGTCATACCCGCCCCGATACGGCTCCAGTGGAATGCCATAAAAGCAGCGAGAGGTACCGCGAGGTTCATTATTGAAGCCTTGAGGCAGTAAAGAGTTCATATTGTGCCCTGCGTGTCCCAGTAAAAGGTGCCCATGATAAGACGCTGAGGGGGCTGCACTGCAAAAAGTACATCTAAGTAAGATTAAATATCTTAAACCAAGGTGATATATGCTTGTTTTTTGTCAGACTAGGCAAGGCAAGGCAAGGCAAGTTTATTTGTACAGCACATTTCATACAACAGGGGCAATTCAAAGTGCTTTACATACATTATTTAAAATTACAGCAAGATAAAAATTACAATGAATAAAAGCAAATATAAGAAGTAAATAGATAAAACTACACTAATTTTAAGATATATTTTAGTTGTTTTAAGAAACAAGCAATTTTTCTTGTTAATTGTGCATATAATTGTGCTTATTTTAAGTAATACTCAAGTAATACTTTTTTTTTCAGAGGGGGAAGAAGGAAAAGAGAGAGAATGAAAGAGGAGAAAGGGGAAAGAAAGGAGAAGGTAGAAAGTAAAAAGAGAGGGAGAGGGGGAGGGAATAAGAAAGAGGGGAGGAGAGGAGGTGGAGGTGAGGTTGAAGGGGAGACAGAAATTAAGAAATGATATTAATATACTTAACATTAATATATAATTGTAATATATTTATAATATTAATATATAGTAATATTAATGTTTTTATTAAAATATATAAAACATATATAATATCCTATGTGGAAAAGAAGGGTAGAGAAGAGAAAGAGAGGGGAGAAGAGGGGTGGCGCTCGACAGACTTTCACCTTTCACTCACCTCCGTGTCTTGACAACATTGGCGGGGAAACCACAGGCTTTGATCATAGCAGAACAGAGGTATGAAGTACTGTGGTGTTTCAGTATGAAGTACTGTGGTGTCTGAGTTTATGGAAATCTTTCTTCAACAGTGGCACAAGGAGACTGCTGACACGGGGACCTGACTCAGTAAACATCAACATGAAGTAGCCCTGGGGGCAGATGTGTTAAATCGTGATGTTAGAATTATAAGGTTCTGTCAAAATTTAGTTTTTTACATAATCTGATCCATTAGGTGTTTATTAATGCCTGTGTGGTGTTATTTTTAAAATGTAGACATGTTTTAGTTAGTAATTAATAAAATACAAAGGTTCCATCTCACAAAAACTTTGACGCTCAATATCTCTGAAGTACCCTAAACGGAGATAGAACCTTATAATTCTAAGATCACGAAATGAAGAGGGTGTGACAGGTCTTGAGCGGGATTATCAATAAGAACATTTTTAAACATCAGTGCTCCCCTCAGTGGCAGACTCGAGCGATGAGACGAATCTATTTTCCAAATAAAGGATGAACTTGTGAACTCAGTTTAATAGTGTTGTAGTGTAGTTTTCTTTTACAACTTGAGTACTGCCTGCCTATAACATTCAACATGTTCACCACTTGTGGCCCCAAAGTCTGGAATCATAAAAAGATACCTACCGAACACTTTCAAAGTGAATGGAAAAAAGAAAGAAAGTCTACAGGAAAGGAAGTCTACACCCCCCCTTACCTCTACCACAAGCCTGTCCTAAAATTATCTCAAATGCAAACAATTCTTCATAACATAAGTTGAACTGAGTCCATCTGAGTGCATGGGTAACATTTGAAGTGATTTTGGAATTAATATCTTTATCCTGACAAACTCCCCAGTCACTGCTGGTAACATGACGCACCACTATTCTTCACACTGGACATGGTGCGGAAACGATGCTGGAATTTCAGTAAATGTTGCTATGAAGTAAAAACTAAAGAAACACATTTCCAGCAACTTTTTTTTGGTTTCACTTCAACTTAATTTGTTGTTGCAAACACAATTATGGATTTCAAATAGATTTTTTCTTTTCAACTTTTACAGTCTTACCAGGGTTCAGGGTGAGCCGTTCTGTTCCTCTCAATTCTCTCAGTTTGTTGTGACAGCCTGATGAACAGTGTGTAATTGATTCCTACCAAATTAGGGACTATGCAAAGAGATGGTTATACATTCCCAAAAATACATTCCTAACCCTAATTAAACTTGTTGAAGACATTTTACATTTGAGCTAAGTGTAGGAGGAGAGTCACAGCAAGGGCGGTGTAGACTTTTGCAACAAGTTCTTTTTAATCTTTCATAAATTGTTGAAAATGTGTAGACTTTTTCTATCACTTCGAAAGTGTCCAGTAGGCCATTGAGAAAAATAATCCTAATTTAATGTATTTTGATTCCAGGCTTTGAGGCAACACAAGGTGAACATGTGAAAAGGCTGTGTAGACTTCCTATAGGTACTGTAGAGTCAGAGACACACTTTTACTTCTTGTGGCACTAATAACATACATGGAAAAACACATACCGGTACATGGAATTTCCAATCTGCGTCAATGCAAGGGACGCAACACTCAGAGGAATTCAGCGTAATTCACACACAGCACTGCCACACATCAGAAATGTAGACGTACTGTATTACGACTAATGACCAGGTTTGTTGTAACCTGACAGTTAGGTGTGCCACAGATATAAATCACCACACAGTTTATGACATAAATCATGACAAATGGCTTATGCGTTAAAATTAAGTGCTCAGGCATTTCCAGGAGCAAAAGGGAATTTACTGTAACTGTCATTGTGAGTGTTTCATTCTCCAGCTGTCTTTATCTAGTGTCGAAGAAATGACATCAGACATTTACTCTGGAAGGACAGAAATGTTATTGTGAAACACGTTTTTTGGGGGGGGGTGAACTTTAAATTTCACGGTTCTTTAACACAAAAACACTCAAATTCATCAATTTAGCAGGAGCATTCTGAAAGTCCCAAATTAAGTCCCATTTAAATGCTCTGAGGTGGAATGAACGTTGTGTTTCACACAATAAAGTTTGGTGTGAGGAATGTTGGGATAGAGCTTAGTGCTAGCAGTGGGCGATGCCCTATTGGCCCCTGTGTATTTGTGTAATCTTGAGAAAAGACCTCAGAACTCGCTTTCTAAAGTCTTGGATTTCAACAATTCCTTTTGAATCTGGTGGCAATCTTTTATACATTGGAAAATAATGCCCCTCTATTGTGAGTGGGTGGCTATATTCTCTGAGCTTATAAGTAAACACAATTGAAAAGTAATTCAATACCTTCTCATGATTCAAAACAAAACAACAACAAACAAACATTCCCAGTACAACACAAAGAAAAATCTGAATCGATGACGTCATTCATTTGCATTTTCACAAAGAAAATCCAAACCGCATGCCATATGTTCCTTATCAACTTAGCAACAAACTGAAAAAAAACAACTAATTCACTGTGCTATGAACTACTACATAATTTAACAGCCGACACAGAAGCAGCGGTGTAAGCGTTGTAGCCAAGCCAGTGAATTTAACCTACACAATCAAATGCAAACAAGAGTTTGGAGGGAACCCCTGTTCTGATAGGCCAACAGTCTGATCCGTGTCTGAGCTCCCGATGTGAAGAAGAGAGAAATCAAATCCCTTCTTTCGGCGGCATCTTTCCTCTGAGTCGCTGACACACAAACAGCTTTGTGTGAGTGTGACGGAACTCTGCATGGGGACAATAGCTCCCCCCCATGCCCCAATTCTAAAGGGTCTAAGCGGGGTCCCCCTCTCTATACCCCCCCCTCTCTCTAGCTATATATAATGGGGCCCCACTCTACAGCCCTCTCTACCCATCTAAGATTGTCCTGAGGAGTGAGAATGCTTCCAGTTTCCATGGCAACACCCCAAGATTTTTGCGAAAGGCTCTCAGCCTCTTCTGAGTTCCCCCTTTCCGTGCTCAGAACCACGTTGGGACGTCTTCAGAAGAGAGACGGCAGGGTGACGATATATAACAAGAAGACAGTGAGGTTTAAAATCACAGTCCACAAATGAAAAAGTTCCACACGTTTTTTAAGTTGTGAAACAAAAATGTTGGAGAATAACTTTGTATTAGTCCTACACCCTATGTAGGAATACAAATATCTATCTATCTATCTATCTATCTATATACATATTATACAGTATATATATATATGTTACGGTACATGTGG
>NC_137684.1:26407780-26440280 GCF_963989245.1 Nansenia antarctica | reverse complement strand
GAGACAGAGAGAGAGAGAGAGAGAGAGAGAGAGAGAGACAGAGAGAGACAGAGAGAGAGACAGAGAGACAGAGAGAGAGAGACAGAGAGAGAGAGAGAGAGGGAGAGGGAGAGAGAGAGATACTGACACTCTTCCCAGACACTCTGATTGCGAACATGTTAGCGAGTTGCAGCATGCAATCAGCTTTCACTGGAGTGTGAATGAAATCTACCAAAATTCATGATTAATGGGGAGTTTCTGTAAGACATAGCCTAATCAGTCATTGTTTCATAACAAAGATGTAAGACACAGCTTGGGGCAAAGTTTGTGTAAGGAGCATGCAGTGTTTCCCCTACAATTGCCTTGGGCCCCCCCAACGGGCCCCCCTGTCCCCCCAACAGGAAAAAGGAATTATTACGGACGTAGACCCCAATCATCTGACAAGCAGGCTAAAATATCTGCGTTTTTTTAAACGCACCCAACCCGAATCTGGCGACAGTGGCAAGCCCATGGGCTCGTTGGTAACGTTAGTCTGCCAGTAGTCTCGCATAGCCAGACCTATCTCCACACTTCACATAGCCAGACCTATCTCCACACTTCACATAGCCAGACCTATCTCGACACTTCGCTTCACCCTGTGCCAGCACACCAGAGAGAGAGCAAGAACCAGGTGAGAAAGTGGACAGGTAGTCGAGACCAAGTAGCCTAACCTTTAGAACCGATGGTTCTCAAGCCTAATGGCCCATAGGGCAGGAGCCTATCTCCTGTTTCCGTAGCGTGAGGCGGCTTGATGTACAAGACAAGTACACCCCAATCTTACCCCCAATCCGACCCTTAATGCTGAGTTATCATCACCGAGGGGAGGGGGGGGGGGGGTCCATGCCAAAGTCCATGCCACCCCCCCCCCCCAACACAGCAAACCTAGGGGAAACACTGGCATGCCACTGGCAGGCCTCAAATAGACGTCTGGTTAGATACAATTATTTGAATATTTACTCTGCTTATTCTGTTTGCTGTTTTCAATATGCTTTAACAGTTGTCTAATTATGAAATGCTTTGACTTTGAAGTTCACTTGTCAAAACAGAAACGTGGCTACAGGCGGTTCAACCCTGGCTAACCTCTGGCTCCTTCATCTTAATGGCCCTATCGCTAAGCCACGCCCCAAAATAGAAATTGTCCAATCATATCACAGCAAAAGTCACTACAGGCAGAAAACTCGGACAAACAACTCGCTAATATCTGATGGTGAAAAGCTTCTAGACAAAATATTCTTGTCATCTTTAAAAAACATGTCTATTAGGCTACTTGCTGTGGTAAATCAGAAATCAGAAATTTGCCAACTCCCGCCATTGTAAGTCATTGAATGTCATTCAGTCACAGTCGGTCAGTCAGTCAGTGTCAGTGAAGCGTTGTTTGTTTGTCTGAGTTTTTGAAAGGGGGGGCGTGGCTTAGCGATAGGTCCATACTGCATGCTGAACTATTCAAAGGCTTCACAACCAAAAAACTTGAATAGCAACTAGCATGTGGCTCCAACAGGCAACAATAAACAACAAGTATAAATTGAGTAAAGATGATCAAATGGATAAAAGACAACTGTATAATGACTTAAGGAAATCAATTTATCTAAATGCGTACAATACATTTCACCGGGCAGCTTAAACACTGTCACAAGGTATTAAAACATAATTTAAACAGCTCCGGACCTGGGGTGATAGGGCCTTTTCAGCCGCAGCCCCGTCCCTCTGGAACGCCCTCCCTAACGACATCAGACAGTCCAACACCCTGCCAACATTTAAACAGGCCCTCAAAACCCACCTCTTCAAGCTTGCCTTCACCAGTTAACCCTCTCCCCCCCCCCCCCCCCCTTTCCCATGTGTCCCCTGCACTACCTTAATTAGGCCCCTAGGCCCCAAGCTGCTATGCTATATTACATTTTAACAATAATTAGGAGATAGCTTGAATATGACAGCTGAGTGCAGGCAGGTCTCAACGAGCTATGCCATATTCTCTTCAGGATACTGGGGTTACAAAGAATATGGGGGGTAAAGGGCAGAGGGAACAAAGGGAGTCATGGTTGTCAGTGTTGTGGCAGCTGTGGTGTTGAACATGGTCGTAGATCTTTTCGTGTATAGCCAGTGAGCATCAATAGCAATGTGGTGATTTAGGCTCAGTTAACCGTCACGACAATCCCCATAGACATCCACATGAAGGAGGGTTGACTAGGACTTCCTTTCAAAGTAGAGACAAGGACCAGCAATAAAACTGATTCACAACTAAAAACAATTAGTATTAAGGTCACATTACCAGTCTGCAAATAAAGTGCAACACCAGACGACATGACAGAATGAATGAGTAGATGAAGCCGTTTCGACCCTGATGAAAGGGGGAAGTCTAAAGGCAATATCTGTCATTTAACACTATACAGATGTCAAAATATAATTAAGTGATGTGAGCCTACCCTTTCAAATATCGTTGGGTGTGCTTTCGGTTTCCACTTTTCTCACAGGCCGGAGAGAAGAACACTTACCGGTACTTATAATACTTATTCGGATTCACTTGGTTGACATTCACCAAGACAATTAGAGAGTATATCTTAGCAATGTAGAAACTTCACACCAAATTGCTCTTACACTTGCATAGTAATGCATCAATTCCTGGAGCAACAACTTACATTCATGTTGTTACTAATCTAGTGAAGTAATGGACGATTTGTACAGAAATAAATAGGGGCTGTTGCTCTTTCCAGTTATCATTGCAAAAAACCCTCAACCCAATCACTGTCTAATTACAAATCAAACAGTAAATACATGTATATATTTATAAATACATAATAATATTACATTAGACTTGTATAGTGCTTTTCTAGACACTCAAAGACGCTTTACAAACTGAAAAGATCGAGTAGTAATAATAAAAACAAACAAAAATAATAATAATAAAAGAAAGTATAGGGGCCGAATTACGGTAGTGCTGGGGACACATGGGAAGGGGAGGGGGAGAGGGTTAACTAGTGAAGGCGAGCTTGAAGAGGTGGGTTTTGAGGGCCTGTTTAAATGTTGGCAGGATGTTGGCCTGTCTGATGTGGTTGGGGAGGGCGTTCCATAATAACACCAATGGCATAGTGCAACATAAAGAAGATGAATGAGGCACAATCTGAGATGTACAGTACTATCAATGACCAATTCTGATCTTAAAAATCATCCATGCAAGCCTAGCCTATTTAAAACATAACAAAAAGAGGCATAAGAATAAAGATTGACAAGATGCAAAGCACGCAGAGATCTGGATTTGCAAGATTCAACTCCATCGAGAGGTATGAATGTGACTTGAGACCCTTGAACAAACTACACACTAAACAGGACACCCCTCGACGCAAGGTATTGTAACAGCATACAGACGCCTTTACAAAAGAGAGAGAGAAGAAGAGCATTAAATCTAAATTGGAGTCTTACCTGTGACTGATATCTTCATGGTGGCCTCTAGAGGCCGGTTGTTGTCCAGGTCTCTACTCAGTTTGAGCTCTCCCGTGTCCTGGTTCAGGATCAATAGATTCAGCTCATTCCCTTCCACAAAAGTGTAGTGGAGCTTATCCGATACATCCGGATCCTGGGCCGGTACTTTCCCGATCACCCCTGCCGGAAAGCTATTGGACCGGTTAGTGACGTAGTTGTTGAAGATGATCTCGAAGTCACGTAGGACCGGGTCGTTGTCGTTGACGTCCAGCAGGCAGATGTGCACAACGGCACGGCTCACTAACGGCGCCGAAGTCGCCTGGACCACGACGGTGTACTCCATCTTCGACTCGTAGTCCAGATCCGTGAGGGCGACCAGATCCCCGTTGAACAT
The DNA here is from genome assembly GCF_963989245.1 of Nansenia antarctica. NCBI lineage: Eukaryota > Metazoa > Chordata > Actinopteri > Argentiniformes > Microstomatidae > Nansenia > Nansenia antarctica. The sequence continues at coordinate 26,436,454 of NC_137684.1, read as the reverse complement.
ATCCAGCTGAAAGACCTCCGGGATGTTCCCTTCCACGATCTGGAACAGGATCTGTGCGTTGGTTCCCTCGTCCGGGTCTGTGGCAGTTATGCGGGCGATGATGGAGCCCACGGGACTGTTCTCCACCACGTAGACGAACAGCTTGTCCTTCTCAAAGATGGGCGCGTTGTCGTTGATGTCCAGCACTGACACCTGGACGTCCACCGTTGCTTTTAGCGGGGGGACGCCCTTGTCCACAGCGAAGGCCTTCAGGTTGTAAAGGGGTACGTTCTCCCTGTCGAGCTTCCGGGCTGTTCTGATGATGCCAGAATACGGCTCGATGAAAAAGTCCCCCTCTCCATCGTCCCCGCCCTGGAAGGTGTAGCTGAGCCTGCCGTTGGAGCCGGCGTCCCTGTCAGAGGCAGAGATCTGGAGGACACTGGTGTACACGGGCGCGTCCTCAAACACCGTCCCTTGGTAGATGTCCCTGAGGAAAGCTGGTGCGTTATCGTTGGCGTCCAGAACGATGATCTCCACGTACGTGGTGTCGGATTTCTGGGGGATGCCGTTGTCACGGGCGATAACCGCTAGCGTATAGGAAGCCTGGTCCTCGTAGTCGATCTCGATCTGCGTGGTTATGGCGCCCGTGTCGGGGTTGATTTTGAACTGGGGCACGTTGTCCTCCATGACGTAGACTATGCGTGCGTTCTCGCCCATGTCCTCGTCGAGGGCGCTGATCACCACCACGGTGGAGCCCACGGGCCGGTCCTCGCTGATCATCACCTGGTAGTTGGTGCTCTGGAACACGGGCCGGTGGGTGTTGGCGTCGGTGACGTTGACGAAGACCTGTGTAGTTAATTTCTCTTGTTGGTTATGAATCGAAGAACAATTCTGAGTTCAAGACTATTTATTTCAAGTACAAAAGTATACAGATATCAAAGCTGGATTCTGGTCTGGTCTGGTAGAGGAGAGAGAGAGAGAGAGAGAGAGAGAGAGAGAGAGAGAGAGAGAGAGAGAGAGAGAGAGAGAGAGAGAGGGAGAGGGAGAGGGAGAGGGAGAGGGAGAGGGAGAGGGAGAGGGAGAGGGAGAGGGAGAGGGAGAGGGAGAGGGAGAGGGAGAGGGAGAGGGAGAGGGAGAGGGAGAGAGAGAGAGAGAGAGAGAGAGAGAGAGAGAGAGAGAGAGAGAGAGAGAGAGAGAGAGAGAGAGAGAGAGAGGAGCTGTGTGGTCAGAGAGGTGCTGGAATCAGAGAGAGCTCCCCTTGGGCCCAGTCCCTTATTTATAAACAATAGTATGTAAATACAGTTACAGACAATGGTCCTATCACATTACTTAGAGATGGTCATGGTGTGAAAAAGGGGCAGAGGCCAGGAAGCCATCTTAAGGTACACTTTAGGTCATCCATTTTGTGAATGACCATTTCCAAGAACAAAGGCTCGTAAAACCCCCATTTTCAGTAGGACAGGCCCATACCATGCATGTGTTTGTGTGTGTTCAAGTAAAAATATACTCCACCTGCGCCGTGTCGTAGCGCGTGCCGTCCGAGGCGGTCACGGTCAGGACGTACTGGCGCTCTTGTTTGTAGTCTAACGGCAGCGCCAGAGTGACGAGCCCTCCGGCGCTCTGACTGGTGATGGCGAACCTGTTCCGGGTGTTTCCGCCGGAGATCTGGTAGGTCACCACGCTGTTGGCGTCCCGGTCGACGGCCGTGAGCGTCAGCAGGCCGGTGCCCACCACGGCGTCCTCGTTCATCTTCAGGGTGTACACCTTCTGGGTGAAAGTGGGGACGTTGTCGTTCACGTCGAGCACCGTCACGCTGACGCTGGCCGAGGACGACATGGCGGGAAACCCGTGATCCACGGCTTCCACGCCGAAAGTGTAAAAGTCTGTTGTCTCCCTGTCCAGCTCCACACTTACTGTAATCCACCCTGTGCTGTTGTTGATGACGAAAGGAAAGCCCGGAGCAGTGTCGGTTAGTTTGTACTCCAAATGGGAGTTGTCGCCAGAGTCCGCGTCGATGGCCTGGATATGGATCACGGAGTAACCGACGGCGACGTTTTCCAGCACCGTGGCTTGGAAGGGTGTGCTAACAAACATGGGGCTGTTGTCATTGACATCCACGACCTGGACGACCACTATACCCGTGCCGTTTATCAGAGGCGGCCTGCCCCCGTCCTGCGCCTTTATCCGCAAGCTATACTCCCTAATCGTCTCGTAATCCAGGGGGTTAATGATGTCGATCACACCCGTAGGGGAGTGGATGTAGAACTGGCCCTTTATGTTGCCACTGATGATGCTGTAGTGGACTTTGGCATTGTTGCCCTCGTCTTTGTCTGTGGCCTTGACCCTGGTCACCTTGGTGTTCACTGCCACACTCTCAGGCACCTGGACGACATATCTTTTCTCACTGAACTGAGGGTAGTTGTCGTTCTCATCCTCCACAGAGATGTACACTGTAGCGGTAGCGCTGCGGGCCCCTGGGTCCTTACCCTGGTCGTTGGCTTCCACTATCAGCTGATACTGGGCCATCGTTTCTCTGTCAGGCCGAACCCTGATCTTGACTAGGCCGTTTCTGGGGTCAATCTCGAAACCAGCATTGTCTCCTTCCTCGTTCACAATTTTGTAGATCATGTTGGCGTTGGATGGGGCGTCCCCATCTGTGGCTCTGATGGTTAACACCTCAAACCCTACCTCCACGTTTTCCCTGATGCTCACCCTGTATTCTGTCTGCTCAAACACAGGCGCGTGGTCATTAGTGTCACTGATCGTGACGGTGAGATACGCGGTGGCTGACCTCTTGGGGGTGCCGTTGTCCGTGGCGATGATTTTGAAGACGTGAGTGTCCTTGACCTCCCTGTCCAAAGGCTGCAGAGTCGTGATGCTGCCGGTCTGCACGTTTATTTGGAAATAATCGTTGGATCTGCTATCGAACAGGGCTTCCATATCGTATTCAACTTTGCCGGCGTCTCCGTCGTCGACATCCATCGCTTTGAGCGTAATTACGCGAGTTCCCGCTGGCTCGTTCTCAGGGAGGGAAACCTGATAGTTGGGCAGTTGAAACTGGGGAGCTGTATTCATCACGTTTCTTTTTGTACGTTTGGTCCACGAATCTAGTCCGAATTCTTCGCTATTTGTAAACATTCCAGGTTTATGAGAAGAGAGATGAGTAAAGTGCAATTTCGCCCGGACAGTGATGGGATGGAGGGGGTTTGGGACAGTGATGGGATGGAGGGGGTTTGGCACCATGCACACTAGATCCATCTCGCTGTGCTCGTCGGGTTGCAGACAATTTGGAGAGAAAATCCCGTTTTCAATCATTACCTTCAATCCCCCTCCTCTGCATGATGAACGGTACACCGTGTGTTCATCCCGAGTAAAAAGTGGTAAATGTTCATAAATGTTCATGAACAAAACACCCGTGGAAACGCAAGGAGATGTCACTAGTTTGGAGTGGATGTTCATATAAATGTCAGACTCACCCCCGGTGCTCTTTCTCCGGTATTTATTAATGAAACAATTATGTCCATGCACGAAAGTATTAAAATTAATTAAAATAAAGTTTTCCGAAATAACTGATCTAATTTGAAGATAAAGTGGCGCCGGGTTCCTTGGCAAACGCGCACAATTAACTTTTCCTGAGAGATACAAAACCCCGGCTTGCCTTTCAACGCTTAAAAAGTGCCGTAGGTATTTCGGTGTCAAAGTTCTGTCTATGTTATAAATCCAACCCCGTCCAAGTGATACATTTGCCAGTACTGCCCTTGACTGCAAAGTATCCGAAACGTGCACATCAAGACATCCAAATAATGGAACTTGTAGTAACAAACTAATCCATAGCCAGGGCACTTGTAATTCCATGGTTCAAGACGCATGACATCCACTTCTCCAGAAATCCTAGAAACTCCACTGAGCAACTTTCTTCCGCGACATCGCTGTCCCGTGTCTTTCCATGACTAGTGTACACTGTTGGAAGGAGCGCATTGACGCTCTGCCCCTTGAAAGAGTCCCGCAGTCGTTCAAAATGGCCCCAGTGCCATGCCCCCTCCTCTGAAATAACTGATTAGCATAAATCTGCTCCTAAAATCTGAGCTTTGTCTGTGGGTTTTTCCTCTAATGATAGTGTCTGACCTGAAATGTGAGTGTGAGTGATCATTAAAACCTCATCATCGTTCTTTTCCACTGTGTAAGCTACTCATAAGTTTTTGCAACAATTTTTGTTGGTCCTACAATAAAACAACTAGGCTATAAGAAATCAAGCCATGCTAATAATAAACAAAACAATGTAAAAAAACAACAACAACAACAACCTGTAAATACTGTCATTCAACTACTGTCATGCAACTAAAGCAATTGAACATTGTCATAAAGAGTCTCTGTGTTTTTCTTGATTGAACTGAAATTTGCAGGGAGAGGAAAGAGAAAGGACAACTTTCTAGCAAATAGTGCCTTTAAGCATCTCCTAGTGGACACTCTGACAATATGTCACTATTGCACACACACTGATAACAAGTCTGAAGATCACATACTGGTAACAGTCTGAAGATCACACTAGGTCAGAGTGGCTTTGCTTTCTTCACAACGGCAAGGCAAGGCTTTAGTTTACACAATTTAAATGCGTCAGAGTTAGCTAGAAGTAGTATGCTGTCACTTATTCAGTCTTTTCATGAATAAAAAAAGTTGAAATGATACTTGAGATAAAACACTGCTTTTGAGTATATTACTCTGAAAAAGGATCATGGGTGATGTTAAATTATGTTCAAAGATACATTGCCCACCCTGAGCAAACATAAACAAAGATAAAACCCTTCAGTTTGGACTAAAACTTTAATTCTTCATGTCAAAATCAGTCAGACAGCCAGACTCTATAAACTCATTCAAAAGTAAACTCAAAACCCACCTGTTCAAACTGGCATACTCGCGTGTATACTCATCTGTATCCTGTGTCCTTGTCCTTCACCTCCTGTTGTTCTTTTGTTTTGTTTTCTGTTGTTTCTTTTCTTTCTGTTTAGTTTTAACTGTGTTTGACATCTTGTCACCTCCACTGGTTTTAACCTGACTGTATGTCACTGTGTATTGCCCTGTGAGGTATCCATGGGTGTTTTGAAAGGCACCATACAAATAAAATGTATTATTATTATTATTAAAATATGGTAAATAACAACTGTATCACAGTTTCAGAAATCATACAGGTGTAATTGCAGTACTGTGTGCAATACGGAAGCAATTTACCATGAGAGGAAGGGGGTTGTGGACTCATTTACCACTGGTACAGGGTTGTGAAAACCCTGTACAGTGGTAAATTAGTCCACAACCCCCACCCTCGAATGGTAAATTGCTTTTCTACAACAGCCACCACATAGTATAAAAAGTAAATACAGTTTTAACATTAAATTCAGTTATTTACAGTCATTAATAGTTTCAGAATACATATATCCTTCCGCCACAGAATATAGTCCCAAAAACAAGATCCACGATTGCATTGTAGGTCAGCACAGGTGTTCTTAATCAGATTGATTGGGAGGCGCATTGATACTGGAAATGCGGTCTGAACTGTGGGTCGTTGGGGGTATTTACCACTGTTGCTAGCCAATCAGAATCCAGTATCCAAACATGCTGTTGTAGAAAACTTGTTTTGTAGTGACTCAGGCCCTGTCCACACCTATACGTTTTTTTGATAAACGTGGATGTTTAATATTCGTTTTGGGGGGTTCGTCCAGATGCAAACGAGTTTTTGCTCCCTGAAAACGAAGATGTTTAAAAACGCCTGCCAGAGTGAAGATTTTTTAAAAACGCTGTATATTCGCGTATATTTTTGCCGTGTGGACGAGATAGACGGTGCTTTTTGTATTCGTCACGTCATCATGCGCGTAGATTTCTATGATCATGCGCACTGCAGCTGTTTGCTGTTCCCTCCAACGTCATATCCTGGCACCAGTAACTACTTTGTTTACAACAGGCAACGGTGGTCGAGGCTACACAAGCGAGGAAAATGCATGTGTACAAAGTGCTTCTAGTTCTTTCACTGTTAACTGGACTTTTAACCTGTTCACAGATAAATGCACAGTTAATGATCGAGAACATTGAGAGACAGAGGCGTCTGATTGGCCAGCGGGGCTATGGGGATAATATTATATCGCCGACTACTGGTGTGGAATGCTCAATGCCAGCGTTTATATTGTGTTCATGCGTATGCACAGGACGACCTGTCCTGGAAGAACACAGCAGCCATCATCAAGAAGGCACAACAGCGGCTCTACTTCCTGAGAGTCCTCAGGAAAGACCACATCGGATAGGAGATGCTGGTGGCCTTCTACCGCTGCGCAGTGGAGAGCATCCTCACCTACTGCATCTGCATCTGGTTCTCCAGCTGCACAGCCGCAGAGAGGAATGCGCTACAGAGAGTCGTGAGATCGGCCCAGAAGATCACCGGCGCCCCCCTCCCCTCTCTGGAAGAGCTGTACAACACACGCTGCCTCAGGAAGGCCTCCAAGATCTCCAGAGACCCATCCCACCCTGGGTACGAACACTTTGCTCGGCTGCCCTCGAACAGGCGGTTCAGGACCATGTTCGCAAGGACAAACAGACTGAAGCTCAGCTTCTACCCCAGGGCCATTCAGGCCCTGAACACAGCAAAGACCTAGGTTCTAGGCCCTGGACAATCTAGACAAATTGATGGCAGCTACTAGATTGAAATCAAGTGTAATACTGAAACACAACTGCGTACATTTCAAACCTGCAAACTGCGACACTTTAAATTAATGTGCAATAACACTATGTGCAATATGACAACCCTAGGGTACATAAGGTTCAGAGAATAGGAAATGTTAGAATAGGTATAGCATAGCATAGAGTACAGCACAGTGTTTTATTTGTATAGTATAGTGGATAGTGTACATAGCCTTTATTTTATGTAAACCAGCTCTTTTCCCTTCTTGTTTTTAGTTTTTTTTTCCTAGCACCAGGGGAGCCCCCCCTCCCAAATTTCGTTGTTTGGTACCTGTACTATATCAATGACAATAAAGACCATTCATTCATTCATTCATTCATGTGGACACAGACATTGTTTATAAACATGCTGGTGTGGACGGTAATATTTTTATATACGAAAAACGTTTATCAAAAAAACGTATAGGTGTGGACAGGGCCTCAGTAACTGACTGTTTGGGGATTAGATGCAAGCGTTGTGTTCATGGTGAAGTCTCAGTCATGGATCACTATGTTGCAAAGAACAACATTGTGTAATAAGTCTCAGCATCCCAATACGTTAAATTAAACATTCAACATTTATTAAAACAATTAAAAGAAGTCACACAGAGCAGCAATACGGTTACAAAACAAGGACGTACAGTACGAGTGTTAAAGGAAATCAGGTTGCTGACTTAAGACAACAGTGTAAAATTGACCGTCTTGATTTAAAACACATAATAACCCTTTCTTTTCTAAAAAGCCTTGTTTGATGACCGTAATCTATCATCAGTCATCAAGTTTCATGTATGCGGTAGTGTATGCACAGTATTTTTGCCGGTTTTCTTAATCATTGTGTACATTGGAAAAAATGCTCAAACGTAGCTAACGTTACCCTAACCTTATGATCAAAAGGATAGGTCTATCAGGGGGGCGTCATTTGCGGCATTTTCCTTCTTGTATTCCGGGCTCCATCTGATCAGAGGAGAGCTCAGATCAATCAACTGCAGTGGGGATTAAGGACACACAAAAACACAAAAACATAATCAATGTTGTTGTCACGATGCTGGTTGTCACAATGCTGATATTAGCTACATTATTGTCTCTCCATTCACATTTTAGTTGACATACGCAACGAGCATTCATATGTTGTCTAGATATGTATATTAGAAAGGGCCAATTTGAAATGACCCCAAAACAGAAAATGGTCTCATATGTCACTGTATATATATGATCTTATACGTGTTACATTTGTAGGTGATTATACCTCAATACTGCCATATTGAATTTGGGGCAAATTCCAACGTGGCACATTTGGACGAGTAGGGGCTAGACTGACAAAACATTGACTGGGCGAAATGCCAGTTTGTGTCCTGGTTGTGCCCTGTCTATATAACTACACAAAAAATAGAACAGAAAAACAAAAATCTGTAGTGTGTTCATGTAATGACGGCAATCATGAAAACCCCAGTACCCTACTAGGTCATACAGTGTAATTCTCTCACCTGTCCACCAGAGGGCTTCAGTATGAGCGCCCTGGTCAGGACAGGAGTGTTGGACAGGTCAATGAGGAGCTTCTCCTGTGGTTTCACAATAGGAACCGGGGCATCCACCAGCAGAGCCTGCTGAGAGAAGGTCATGTGATTAGAGAAGGTCATGTGATTAGAGAAGGTCATGTGATTAGTTAACCAAAGAAACCTCAATGATTCTTCTTTTTTATTTTTTTTACTTAAAATAAAATAATATATATACAGAAGAATATTGCGGGGGATGTTTTGGGCTGCTACCCACACGTTTAGATGTGTTGCTCATTGCATGATCCTTACAAGTTGTACCTTGTTGTAAAGGTGACTAATCAGGCTTTCCAACGATATAAAATACAATACCAATTGGTATTATTAAAGGGGAGAAATAATCGACCAAAATAACGTTTCAGAACGTTTTTTGAGGAGTTTATATACAGTATATAAATAATTAAGAAGATGCATGTACTAAACATCAGGGTTCTCTCTCCCTTCACCCCCCCAAAAAGTGTAAAAATTAAAGAAAACAAAAAAAAAACAATTCAGTCCAGTGTTGGGATATCCCATAGGATCGCAATACGAAAAAAACACCTACAATTCCTTCCAAACATGCTTACCCTTGTACAGCTAGTAAAACAAATGCTAAATGATGCTAAACTAGCATCATGAACATCTTGTAAGAGGTAAACGTGTTAAAATGTTTATCCAAAGGCAAATAACAAGATACACAAGCTACAAGAAAGTGAAATCTTTACTTCAATTACTTCCTGAGTTGCAAACCCATCGGTCTGAGGAAGTTGTTGGGACTCTTCAGCATTACCCAACTCCTTCATCTCCTCAATCACTCCCCGGGTTCCTTCATTGGCTTCAGGTTGCTCCTGGACCTGTTTGCTGGGCTCTGGGGAGTCCTGACTGGTCATACTGACACTAGAGGTGGACTGCGTTTCTGGCTGGGGGTCGGTGGTGGGGTCTGCCTCTGGCTGGGGGTCGGTGGTGGTGGTGGTGGGGTCTGCCTCTGGCTCGTCCTCCAGGGAGAAGGCCAGAGAGAAAGGCTGGAGGGGCTTGGCAGGGCCGTGGGACTCTCCGCCTGGCGCCACCGCCACGCCCTCCTGCTGGCTCCCCTTCACCTGGGCGGGGCTGAGGAGATAGTTTAGTTTAGAGTTTAGATAGTTTATTAGCCACACGACCAAAGCTGGTTGAATTTGTTCTCGGTACAGCATATTGATCTCTGCAGCACACAAATGACAAAAACAAAGAAGTGCACAATAGACAACAACAGACGAAAAATAAATAGACAACAACAGACAATCGTATGCATGTTGGTTATGTCAGTGAGGAGGGGACTAGAGGGAGGCGTTCAGAGTCCTGATGGCTATGGGGGGGGAAAGCTGTTGGTGATGATGAAGCCCATGGTCATCACACAGCTCCAATCATATCACAGCAAAAGTCACTACAGGCAGAAAACTCAGACAAACAACTCGCTAATATCTGATCGTGAAAAGCTTCTAGACAAAATATTCTTGTAATCTATTCTTGTCTCACCTCCAGTGGCTGGGCCTGACGGTGGAGGATGGCAGGGTGGAGGTGCTCAGGGAGGGCCTTGTGCGCTTGGGGGTGAACATGGGGATGCTGGAGGTCCTCCGGTTCACTGGGGTCGGCAGGGCTGAGGGCCGCCTGAGCTGCACCGACCTGTTCCCCCCAGCAGAGGGCGTCTGGAGCAACACTGCTGCTGGTTTCTGGGCTGGGCTGTGACATTATGGAACATGATCAGTCGTGCTGCCCTCTAATGCAAGGGTTGTATCTGCTGGTTGGTTTTCTGCTAGTCCTGGACGTTTAATTTCACAATGAAAAAAATATCACTGCTTGATAAGATGGTCATGTATTTCACAAAGCAGGATCAATAACTTGTAGAGAAATTGTAGTTCACCAACTAATGACAGCAGGACATACCTGTCCACACTGGAGGAGAAAGTCATCAGTTTCTTTGGCTTCATGATCAGAGAGAGGTCGGGTGAGGAAACCACTGGAACACAAAACCATGGGACAAATAAGTAGCAGTGCACACTAGTAGTGCTACTGAGCAATGCTTCAATGAAAGTTGTTTTTCAGGTATATTAGATAAGATCAAATGGAGAAAGCCACTGACAGATATAGACCTAGAGATAGATAGAAATAGACCTCTGACATTTAAATTCTTTTTAACTTTTGGTTACGGTGACAATTTCTGTAATTTTTCATATTGACAGAATTAAAATTCTACTGAGCCGACAGCCAACTGGGTAGTTTGAGGTACTTGTTTTACATTGCAATTCAAATGAGAGACAAGCATAATGGACGCTAAGCCACGCCCCAAAAGAGAAATTGTCCAATCATATCACAGCAAAAGTCACTACAGGCAGAAAACTCGGACAAACAACTCGCTAATATCTGATGGTGAAAAGCTTCTAGACAAAATATTCTTGTCATCTTAAAAATAAAAAATAAAAGTCTATTACTTAATTACCGCCATTGAATGTCATTCTGTCACGGTCGGTCAGTCAGTCACTATCAGTGAAGCGTTGTTTGTTTGTCCGAGTTTTCAAAGGGGCCGTGGCTTAGCGATAGGTCTTATTGTGTATAAGCAAAATATAGCTAGGACTAACAGCTCCAGGGTTCTCCACAAGGTGAAGGCTGAATTGCATTCATGTAAAAAAAAAAAACTTTTAACAACAATGGCATTGGAGAAGACAGACAGACATCAAAGACAGTGACTCTATAATTACTCAGCTTCATTTGTTCTGAAATGTTTCCACAAGGCCAAAGACTTTACAAACTTTGGAGAGAAGAACCCTGAACTCAGTAGGAAAGGATTGAAAGGTTTAACATTAAAGCCCAACAGGCCAATCCTCCTCACCTTTCAACCTCCCCAGTCCCTTCATGTGACTGACCGGGGTGGAGGGGACGACTGCTGCTTTGAGTTTGGGGTTCGGGCCCTTGGCCGAAGACGCCGTAGAGATGTTGGGAATGGAGCAGGTCCTCTCCATGGCTGCTCTCTTGGCTGGGGTCTGGTGGAGGGGGGGGGAGGTACTGGGAGCAGGCCTCTTCATGGGAGTGACCATGGCTGATTTGGGGCCTTCCGCCCCAGAAGGCCTCCTGACTTGGGTTGAGATGGAGCGGCGGAGCCCCCCTCTGGTGGAGGTGGTGGTGGAGGAAGAGCGCCCCCCTGTGGTGGCGGTGGTGGTGGAGGAAGAGCGTGTTGTTGCGGGGGGCTGCGGAGCAGCTCGGCTAATAAGGGAGGACTTGCGTTTATCAGCGCCGCCTCCTCCGCCGCGGCTGGCCACTTGGTTTGCGCTGGCGAGCCCGTAGCCGCTGGAGTTCAGGGACGCGTTGAGTTGACCTGGAACAGAGAGGACAGGTCTGAGGAGCTGACGCCTCACCACTAGATGGCGCTAAAGCCGAAAAAAGATACATCCTTCTATGTATTAAACCCAGGGTTCCCACACCTTCTGAAACATCAAATTCAAGCACCTTTCAAGGACTTTCAAGACTCAATTCCCTCAAATTCAAGGACCCAACACGGCATAGTTTGAGACAGATCTAGATGAGAATTTATATAATAGGAACTATCCGCTCACAGACAACAATTACAGAGGCTTGAATGTGTGAACACTAGATGGTCTCTTGCCTTCTCTACCACAGCACAACAAAACAATATATTGTGGTTATGCATCCCCCCTGAAATAAAAACGGTCAAAATCATCCCCCTTCTAAAACTGCCATCCCCCCTTTCCATCCCTTATGCCATTATATCAGTGAACGTGGTATTACTGCTATTTCAACATTTAGTTTTTTGCATATTGAGTAAAATACTGTGGGCGAGGGAGGGGGCACGCACACATGCAATGACATTTTTACCAAGTCACTGACTCTGAAGTCACTGACGCTGTGGGGGTGCTAAAATTGTCCCCATATGATAAAATCCACCATCCCCCCTGACTTTATTTTACAACTTGAGTACTGCCTATAAGGTGATGAGCTTTTCCAATAACACCGAACAACGCCTCACCTTTCCCAGCGGGCGATACCGACAAGCTGGAGTTGAAACTGGATACTGAGGAAGAGGAGGACGAGGAGTTCCTGGTCCTGTCAGTCGCTCTTCTGGTCTGAGCAGGGGGGGGTTTCATGGTCCCTGACGGCCCCCGTAGCCCACTCTGAATAACACATGGAGAGAAGACAACGTTCACGCTTCATCAACTGACATTTTATAAGAGGGCTTCAAAGGGGCGTGGCTTAGCGATAGGTCTATTACTTATTCAAAACACCATGAATCAGGAACAGCTCATTCCTTACTTTGCTGTGTGGAGCGAGGTGCTTCTTGCCCAGCAGGCTGGAGTTGAGGACAGAGTCGCTGACGTCGGCGGCCGAGCTGGTGGTGTCAGAGACCAGGTCCTCGCTGGACCCCTCCCTGCTGCTGTTACAGCTGGCCATGCTGCGCCTCACCCCCAACTTACCCTGGATCAACCAAATCAAAACACCAATCAAGCCGCTACCTCTCCCCATACTGCCTTCATCATATGTAAAACTAAAATAATCTCCTGGCCAGGACAGAGTGTAAGCAAAGATGCTTACAGAATGTGGAATTCAAACAATGCAATGCAACCAGTTCAAGCGCCAAACACCAGTTTTACTGTACGGTAGCTTAAAAGTACTACTGCTATAATGAAGTCAGCTATAACCTCATACAAATCTGTGCTCATATATATATAAATGCTATTGTTTAGCAAGTAGCATGCCTGGGCATTACAAGCCATAACAATAATAATATTGTTTATTATAGCGCTTTTCTAGACTCTCAAAGACGCTTTACAAACTGAAAAGATTGAGTAGTAATAATAAAAAGAAACAAAATAAATAAAAGAAAGTATAGGGGCCTAATTAAGGTAGTGCTGGGGACACATGGGAAGGGGAGGGGGAGAGGGTTAACTGGTGAAGGCGAGCTTGAAGAGGTGGGTTTTGAGGGCCTGTTTAAATGTTGGCAGGGTGTTGGCCTGTCTGATGTGGTGTGGTGTGTGTGTGTGGACATGGCCTGTCTGAAGCCATGTCCAGCAACAGTGAGAATCCAGAATGCCCATACCCCTTTGCTTGAAGGGGGCAGCAGTCTGGTGGTCTTCTCTGCAGGCTGTGCTCTTGTGTTAGCAGCGGCCAGCCTGGTGGTGGCACTGGGGGCCGCTGGTCTGTTGGGGAGCACCCCACCGCCGCCTGCCAGCCCTGCGCGACCTCGGAGAGTCATCTTGGGCTGAGTTTGAGCCCCTCTAACAGGGCTGGAGGTGCTAACGCGCCCCATAGGGTTAACGGCCCCACCGGCCCTTAGCAGACGCTTCTGGATAGCGGGAGGAAGCTGCTTCAAAGGACTGTCGTGCACACAGAAGGTCTCCCTTTTGATGGGGCTCAGAACAGCGTCGACTGGATTGCAGAGCATGTTCAGCTTGGCCCCATCGTCTTGGACAAAGAAGTCCTCTTTCCGTTCTTCTTTGCTCTCTGTGAGGGTACGGAGGGTTTCCCCCTTGTCAGGTTGCTGCCGGTTAGCCCCTAGCTGATTGGCTAGTAGGTGGGCTTCCTTGCAGATCAAGTCAAACTTCTCTTCTGCCAGGGGACTCCAGCTCAGCTCCTCGCCCAACGAAGACACGTCGCTGACACTGTCCTTCACCAGGGCCTCCACTCCAATGGAGATACACTTCTCTTTGTGAAGGACAGGGCCCACAAATACCTCGTCATCGTCCTCTCCTTTTGAACTATAAACAAAGAACACATATGTATATGACTCATGAACATCATGTTGAACATATTTGATAAGAGGGGAATTACAAAGACAAGAAAATGAGAAGCCATATAACAATAAATTGTGTCGTGATGACAACTATACCTTCCAGGTGAAAGTGAAACGTCAAAATCAAACTTCTCTTCAGCCAACGAGACGAAGTCTGGAGGAGAAGGAAGAACAATATTAGTGAAGAATCATCCTGACCTTAGCAGTGACGTAGCCTGATACTCTTGTTAGAGAGAGAAGAGAGAGAGAGATAATGTGTGTGTGTGTGTGTGTGTGACATGAGAGAATATATGTTTTTAAAAAAACCATTAGATCCAACATTAGCTACCAAATATACACAAGTTAAAGCCGCATTCATAAGTTGTCATTGTGTTTCTACACGTGAGTCACGACAATGAAACACATAGTTTACCACTGCTGCCGAAGAAGTCCATCCTCTCCCAGGCTGAGGAACAGGACAGGGCCGCAGAGTCCAAACACAAACAATGTGTTGATGTTAACTACAACAGTTGGTCAACCTTAATGGGAAAGATGAATAAACACGTTTACAACAAACAGCAGTATCAACATAAGTACGTGATCTTAGAATGATAAGGTTCTATCTCCGTTTAGAATGATAAGGTTCTATCTCCGTTTAGAATGATAAGGTTCTATCTCCGTTTAGAATGATAAGGTTCTAGAATCTCCGTTTAGGGCAGTTCAGAGATATTGAGCGTCAAAGTTTTTACATTCCATTATGTTTTGTGAGATGGAACCTTTGTATTTTATGAATTACTAACTCAAAAATGTCAACATTTTTAAAAATAACACCACACAGGCGTTAATAAACACCTAATGGATCAGATTATGTAAAAAACTACATTTTGACAAAAATGGAGATAGAACCTTATAATTCTAACGTCACGATAAGTAGTTAACGTTGTTTAGTTGACCAAGCAAGCCTAACTAATTAGCTTAGCCCACATAGCATACAATGTCAACCACACGGCCAGCGAGTTATACTAACTACTCTTATCCCGTTTAGAAGAACACATTGAGCTCGTCTATGGCTAAGGGAGAACCTACCGTCATATATTAATGGATGAATGAATGATTTCAAAGCTTCAAATCTGCTGTTCGATCGATGACTTCAGTGAATTCAAAACAAACTGAAGCAGAAACACATTTCAAATTTGGTGCAACAAGCGAGTTTGTTGTTCATGTGACCTGCAGGGCGCCTTGTCATTGGTTCAAACCAATCGCGGAAGCGTTCGCCAGCAGTGCGTTGTTGGAATCTTCTTCTTCTTTTTTGGTGTTTAACGGCAGCTTGCGTTCTTGATTGTTGCATTACTGCCACCTTCTGGAGATAGCTGACTCCTACAGGGCCCGGTTTATCAGGTTTTCCTTATCAGCCCTGTTCATGTTCAAATCCTAAAAACTAAGAAAACGAATAAACTAAGGAACATTTAAGAAATGTTGCGTACTCGCTCACACAACTTTTACTAACACAAATTATATTGCAATAGTTGTGGTCCATGTACAAAACGGCAGCTGTCTGCGCAGTACATATCACTTTTTTTGATTATTGCAAACCTCGACTCCTGCATTCCTGCTGCACTTGGGTCCATCCATACTCCAGCTGAAGCAATTTGGAAATACAGAATAAGACATCTATAGCCCTCCAAGTTAAACTAATTCATCTTTTATTTTCAAAAAAACATACACATTACTCAACATGTTTTGAAAATTAATATTCACCACAATAACCATTTATACTGCTCAAGATAAACAGACATGCATTACTTTATTACCAAATATTGAAATACAAAAAATAATAATCCATAAAGAGATGGATAACATTCATTCCCAATTCAGGAATGAAACTACAGAGAAACAAAAACAAAAAAAAGTGACCTACAGTATGGACTCTATTTTAGTTTGTTGTAGAAATATTCCTACCTTTAGATGCAGTTTGTAATTGTAAATGGGAAGACATCCCCAATAAATATGGAATCAAATTAACTGACACCCTGGATTCCAAAAATATGACATTGTTCCTGAGCTCCAAAAATATGCATTAATCAAATGAATAATATTTGGTTTCTAAATGCATTTTCCCACAGCGCTGAACCACTGTCATTTGTTTTGGCAGT
Organism: Nansenia antarctica; assembly: GCF_963989245.1. Taxonomy (NCBI): domain Eukaryota; kingdom Metazoa; phylum Chordata; class Actinopteri; order Argentiniformes; family Microstomatidae; genus Nansenia; species Nansenia antarctica. Next base: position 26,420,333 of record NC_137684.1, on the reverse strand, counting down.
CCAGATTTGACTGTTTCAAGGTTTGTTTGAATAGCACCCAATAACGCTGGACCCATACTATCCTGTCAAACAACAACAATTTACAGGGTAAAAAAATATGTTTTTACTGTAGCCTTGCCAAAAAAAAGCCAATATCTATTTTGAACATACTTTAACACTGCCTCCCAACCCCATGATACATTGACTTTTGTTTTTGAGGGTTGAAAGTTGCTGTCTTCTCTCTAAAAAGATACAAATCTATATGCTACTTATTATAAAGCCTCCCTAAAGGAGGTTTAGTGCAATAAAGTACCATGTGCTGAGAGTCTAAAATCTCCTGTGTCTACATTTTTCTATTTCAAAAAAGCAGGATGTTAAAGTTAGCCAGCTAACGTCTGTAAATATTTCAGAACAACCCTGTTCTACCAGCTACATGGAAGAACATGGGAATGTCATGGCTCATCAATGTTAATGGCGTATCACCTTAAGATACCTTGATGAAAATCAAAATATTTATTTGAGATCTGTATTTGTCAAAGTTAGCTGGCTGACCTGTTGAACCCACTTTATGAAATATCGACCTGGTTATAAAGCCATTAAACAAATTAATGTCTTTCAGTTAGGTGTTTTTGAACCAACATCAACCTAGAACTCTTGATTCAACAAAATACTCACAATCCATTCACGTTACACAATTTTCTCTACAGATATAAATCAGAAATTATAATGTTGGTTTTCTCCCCAATAATTACCCTTGATGTAAATTCACAATTAAGAGTATTTTACTCCCAGTCCCAGCGGCTAAGTACTTAGAGTCTTGTAGTTAGAGTACTATCTCAAGGCGTTCTTGTTTAGCTAAAATGTTGGAGTCCCTGATCCCTGTCAACTGTCTAATGCAGTCCTTTTTAACAATACATTGCATTTTAAATGCACACCAGATAGGTTTTAGGACTGGACATAGCACCCCTTCTGTTGCTTCCCTAGTTATAAATGACATGGTGATCTCCCTTGATGAGAAACAGCACTGTGCAGCCCTCTATACTGACCTGTCTAAGGCTGTTGATGCTGTTGATCACGCCCTATTGCAGAGGTTGTCTGCCATTGGTTTGGATCAGTCGGTCTGCAATTGGTTTCAATTACCTACAGGAGTAAGAGAGGTGATCACACACGCTCTCAGAGCTTGCTACTTTTTAATGTCCCACGGGTGTCTACAGAATTGGGAAAAGCTGCTTTTACCTACTGTGCTCCTCCGACATGGAATGATCTTCAGGGTAGACTGAGGTTGGAGCACTTGGTCCCCTTACACTTACGTCGTAAGTCCTTGACTAAGGAACAGCATAGAGACAAGCTCTTGTTTTAAATAATACATTTTTGCTATGTTGTTTTGTAATCATATGTGTACTGTAAACAGCGCACCTGCACAAGTGTGTCTAGTGACTCTGAAGAACTAGTGACCAAATCCAACCACTGGAAAAATAGGATCTCCACTACTTTCCATTGAATTTGAAATGTAGCTTTGGACATTTTTGGGAACAACACAGTGAATATCCCAACCAGTTAGCGTACCCCAGTTATCCCTTTCACAACAGACGATACAACCACCTCTTCATACACAAGTTCCTACACAAGCCTTTTGCCAGAGATTTCTAGATCCCCCCCCCCCAAAAAAAAAATAGAACCTGCAGGCAAAATAATTCAGTTTTACAAGAAACTCTTATTTTCTTCCTAAAATATGTCAATGTCTTAAATACACTATTTAACATTTCACAGTAAATTTCCCTACTTTGTACATCTTGTTGGTTAGGTCTTTCGCCAACAATTAAAAGTATAACGAAATTGTAAACAGGTCTGCTTTCACAACATAAATTAAAATCATAAAAATATAAATAGCCCCACATTTCTTTTCTTTCTTCTGACATACAGCAAAACCTAGACCCTATTCATTTAATTCAACCCTCTAAACTGCTCTGTTATTATTTTCCAAATGTACAAACACCCCTCCTTGATACAAAGACCCTAAGAGAAAAAAACATATTTAGGGGCCCAAACACATAAGAAATAATAACATAAAAACCCAGGAAGGCTCCGAAACGTTTGGTGTCCTCAAGTCCAGTACAAGCCAAACTACCAGAGGCCCTTTGTCTCTCCGTCTTGGTGGTGTTGAGGGAGGTGTGGTGGGTTTTGCAGGTCATTACTGGTGCGTTAAGCTTAGAGGGAGGTCTCCAGGCTGTGCATTGGGCTCCCAGGGCATGGCGGCAGCCCAGCTGCATTCTGGGGGATACCACCAGTCTTTGAGCTCTCCTTTTGGATTTGGAGGGGGCTCCCACCATGGTTTGGGCCCTCCTTGTGGAGGGGGCTCCCACCAGGGTTTGGGCCCTCCTTGTGGAGGGGGCTCTCACCAGGGTTTGGGCTCTCCTTGTGGAGGGGGATGATCCTGTCCAGAGCGTTATTGTTCTGGTTGGGTGAGGAGGGAAGCGAGGGGCCAGTGGGGGGCCGGGGTGGGGGGGACGGGTGGGGGGGCCGGGGTGGGGGGATGGTTGAGTTGCGCTTGGTGGGCGCTTCGTCCTCGCCCTCGTTCTCATCGATGAGGGGGAACTGGGTTGAAATGTCCTCCATCTGGAACTCTGGGTGGTTCTGGAAGTTGTGGATGGAGCTACGTGACTCGGGGGTCTCCATGCCGACAAGGGGGTCACGGAAGGCGTTGACAACACGGATCTAGGGGAATAAGACACAGTCAAAAACCTGCATGCACGGAGGCCTGTCAATCTAAACATGTACAGCCAATGAGCCTCCAAATTGTACAGTTAAGACAGTGGCTTAGAAACAAACAGCTTTCTTCTATTGGGGCATCAAGACAGACTACCAATCAAAGTCATAGATTAAGAGTCAGCTTGTTTGTTTAAATACATTTGTTAAAAAACTCATAATATGAGGTCTCTTGGTTACTTCATTGGATAATTCCATCAAGCATACATACAGTGCAGTACCACAGTTACCTAAATGTGATTAACTCTCCAGTACCAGGGTTGGTGACCACTATACAGTGCCCTCCAAAAGTATTGGAACGAGGAAGCATTTTGTCTTCTTTTAGCTCTCTACTTCAACGGTTTGGATTTGAAATCAAACTAGTATGCACAGTTTTCATAAGAAAACAATGTCCCCAAAAAAATTGGGCCGGCTGTGGCGCAGGAGGTAGAGTCACCGTCTAATGATCACAAGGTTGGCAGATCAGCAGTTCGAGCCCCGGCTGGCCACATGTCGAAGGGCAAGACACTGAATCCCAAAATTGCTCCCAGTGAGCGGGCCAGCACCTTGCATGGCAGCTTGCCGCCATTGGTGTGTGAATGTGTGTGTGAATGGGTGAATGAAAGGCCATTGTAAAGCGCTTTGGAGCAGCAAAAAAGGCGCTATATAAGTGCAGTCCGTTTACCATTTACCCAAAAAAATATGTTTTACTCTCTGGGGTTTCTAGCTGCTCTGCTCTTCACCACCAGCAGCGATGATCTTACCTGCGTCTGGATCCTGCCCAGGCCTCGGCACCAGAGCACCTGTCCCCTCCTCATCTCCATCTCCCCGTGGTCGATCTCATCCATGTCTTCCATCTCCTCCAGTTCCTCCGCTGGGATCTCCGACTGCTTAGTGCCGTGGCCCGCTGTCACCAAAAACTTTAAACGACTAGTTGGGATGGTGGTGATCACCTGGGAACAAATGGAGAGGAGGGGGTGTTATGTTGTGTGCATGGATCGCATTTCATACACTTCACTACACTGGCTCCCCGCTGGTGGAATGAGCTTCCCACGGCTGTCAGAACTGCAGTCTCTTCAGGTTACACCTTAACTGCTCCTCCTGAGACATCTACTACCCCCCAACAATGCGTCTCCTGAGACACCCGCTTTTCCCCTTTACTGTGTCCCCTATGACTTCTACTGCTGCCCTTGTACTGTTTCTCTGTTCTCCAGTGTCTATATATATTAAAAATGTATACTTTTAAAGTATTAAATTAAAAATGAATTACTCTTCCTGCTACGACTGGTGGATTGATGATTCACTTGCTTAGTCAAATATCGATTGTAAGTCGCTTTGGAATAAGTGCTAAAAATGCTAAATGCAAAAAATAAAATATATATATATATATATATAAATGTATACACTTGCCATTGAACATAAGGCAACTTTATGACACATGTGAAGGGCATACTACTATACTGCAGGTGAGGCTGGTTGAGGTAGAAATCGGTGGACAGGCTCATTGTAAATGCATGGAATGGAATGAAGAAGAAGCCCCTAACCCAAACCTCCAACAGGACAGAAAATGTAGTTTAGTTTAACATTAAAATACAGTATGAGGACGTAGAAATACATTTCATAATTAATTATATGGCAATATGAAATCAAAGTTATGCTTTGAAGGCACAAAAATTGCATTGCCAATGAATATTAGGTTAGAAAATACAACATCTTCCCGATTTAACTTCCGGTATGAACCAGCATAGACATATAAACCCTAACCCTAACCCATATAAACATGCCCACTTCTAGTCCTTTATCTGAATACAGATAGACACAGATACAGATAATGATCTCTCTGTACACCTTATTACAGATGATGGTGATGTCAACATGAGAGAGAAAGGATACAAAATAAATGCTCATTCCATGCATTTACAATGAGCCCGTCCACCGATTTCTACCTCCACCAGCCTCACCTGTTGTACTGTCTCCCAAACATTACTGTGTCAGTTCAGACACTGTAGGCTAATCATGTGATGTGGAAAATATTGTGACGGTTTTCCCTGTTATTACACAAAATGTCAACTAGGCTGGGGAATTGGAAAGACACAAACTCTTCAGAAAACTCACCTGGCCCCATAGAAGACCACCGAAGCCCAGGAAGACACACCAGAGCCACTGGTCTAAGCTGAGGGCCACACAGCTGAAAGGCTTCCCTCCAAACTGCACGATCACCACCTGGGAGGAAGAGGCAGAGACCCAGTAAACAAAGAGTCCAAAAGACGTCCTCAGGGAAGCCGGAATGTGGGTTCAGATGACGTCTTTCTAGGACGTCCAGATGACGTCTTAAAAGACGTCTTAAAAGACGTTTCTGGACGTCCTAGAAAGACGTCATCTGGACGTCCTAGAAAGACGTCATTTGGACATCCTAGAAAGACTGGGGACCGACTATGAAGTCAGGGCTGTCTCATCAACGGCTGTCACGTGTTTCTGATTGAAGTTGACCACCACAAAAGATGATAAACAACGAAGAATGGAGGAGGAGCATTTTAAGCAGGATTTTATCATGTAATGCAGTGGTTCTCTTTCAATCGACATCACACCTGGAGCGCTTTGCATGGCTGACAATGCCCCAGCACAGCCTATAAAGGCTCATGAACAGTACGGTTTCATTTTCTGAATTTACGTCTTTTGGACTCTTTGTTTACTGGGTAGGCTGGGCTGGGCTGGGCTGGGCTTGGGTCAGCCGTGGAAACGCTTTAAGCAAAGAGAGAAGATTCTAGATAGAATGATGTATAGTATGCACGTGCCTTTGCAGTGATAGCACCGACCCTGTGGAACGCGCTCCCTTCTGCCATCAAGTTTGCCCCCACTCTGGACTCCTTTAGAGCCAAGTTAAAAACCCACCTCTTCCAAAATGACATTCCCTAAATCTACTCCCTATTTGTTGTGAATTGTATGCCTGAGTTTTACGTTTAAGTCGTCTGTGTCTGATTGCTCTCTGTGTTCCTTGTCTTTGTCTTTATCTGTTCCTTTACCCGGGCTGCGCCCCGGGCCGATGTAAAAGTTGGATGGGGGGCGCATTATAAATGAAATTAACATAACATAACATAACATAACATGTAAACATCACCTGGATGACGAATGTCCCAAAAACGATGGAGCAGAAAATTAAGTTGTTGAAGATGCCTTCAAAGACATTCCTTTCGCCGTGGATCTTGCGGGCGTTGATCTCGTTGAAGAGCTGCATCATGACGAAGGTGTTGAAGACAATGGTGTAGTGTTCCGAGGGAGGGGCGTGGAGGGGGGCGTACCTGCCGCTGTCGATGTCAAACATCACCTCACCTGTGGATAGAATGTGACCACGTCAGAAGAGATGTACAACACTATTTGAGTGCACTTAAGGTAATATAGTATCTTGCAGACGCTTTTATCCAAAGTGACTTACACTGAATGCATTTATTTTTGATACGGTATACAGTTTCAGCAGGAAGCGTTGCTAGCACCTTGCTCAACTCAGCCACACAGGACCATAATAATACGGTAATACATTTTATTTGTAATGCACTTTACGTAAAGAAATCTCAAAGTGCTAAAGATTAAAAACAGGAAGAAAGATACTGTTACGGGTGGTGGGGTCTTTTTCTGTTGGACCTGTGGTGTGTTGTTGTTTTGTCTTAATTCTTCTGTTTCAGTGTGTCCCTCCTGCTGGAGTAATCAGTGAGATGCCTGGCAGCTGGGATCATCAATCAATTATCCCATCAGTTCACCACACCTTAGTCTATATAAGTTAGTTTGTTCTGTTCTTCAAGAGAGGTGGCAGCTCTCAATATTTTTGGTATGTAATTTATGTTGCTGGTTATAGTTTTGTTTGATGCCTTTTTGTTAACCTTTTTGTTGTTCTCTTTCATTTTCTTTTAGCCGGTTACAGAGTTCGAGAGGTAGGGCACTTAGTAAGATACCTGCAGGTATACATCTGTGTCCTACACCACACGTAGATCACCCACTGTATTAGTAACATCAGCTAGTGCGGCGACACTAACCCTTGTATTTTGTTAGGTGCTACGGCACCGGCTATGGGGGTTAGGCTAGGGGGTTAGTTCTGGGGTTGTTTTCTTTTATAGGTAGATTTAGTTTTCTGGGGCTTTTCCTTTAGTGGTCGCTGCATAGATCAGGGGGTTGGGGTCTGTGTTGTGTCTCGTCTCTGTACCGTGTGTTGTAAACAATAAATTATTATTGTTTAACGGATGCCTGGTTGTCACTGGTCTACTTCATTTGCACGCTCACTGTCATATGTTATGCCGGCGGCCTCCTACCACCAGGGGGTAGGGCGTAACAGATACAATAAAAATGTTCAACTAAAAAAAGGCTAATGAAAGGCTCTATTAAAAAGGTAGGTTTTAATAATAATAATAATAATACATTAGACTTATATAGCGCTTTTCTAGACACTCAAAGATGCTTGATTTCCTTTAAGGCCTTGTTTAAAAGCATCCACAGACTGTGGTGCCCTTAGGTGGTCAGGGAGAGCTTTCCACAGCCTGGGAGCAGCCGAGCAGAAAGCCCGATCCCCCATGGTGCGGAGCTTGGTCCTGGGGGGTCTTGAGGAGGTTGGAGGCAGTAGAACGGAGGGTGCAAGGAGGGGACAAGGCTTGTCTAGGCTGTACACAGACAGCACTCACCGGTGAACAGCATGGTGAAGATGATGGTCAGCTGGTAGACGGCGTGGCCCAGGATGTTCTTCATCATGGTGCGGGAGATGAGCGGCTTGTTGCGGCCGTAGGGCTTCCTCAGCAGCAGGGCCTCGGTGGGCGGCTCCGTGGCCAGGGCCAGAGAGGCGAAGGTGTCCATGATCAGGTTGACCCACAGCATCTGAACCGCCTTCAGAGGAGAGTCCTGGAGAGAGAGAGAGGGAGGGCAAGGTGGACAGGGTTATATATATATAGAGAGAGAGTGAGAGAGAGAGAGAGAGAGAGAGAGAAAGAGAGAGAGAGATTGTCAGGCATAAAAAAACTGTCCACACCAAAAAAATATCTCTGTCCATACGAAATGGCAAAACTGAACACGATCTGTCAAATACCGAAGAACGTTATGGACATGCGCAGTCAGTAATCAGTAATCAAACGGCGGCAGTGACTAAAAACGTAAACAGACCAAACTCTTTGAAACAGACAGAAAAGAAAAGTACAAAACAGACAGAAAGGCAAGTTATGGTGACCAAGAAGAAAGCAAAAACGGATTCTTTTGTGTGGACCGACGATTAAGTAGTTTTGCTTCAATGCGCATGTGTGAACGACTTGACGCTTGACGTCATTGCATCAACACCAGCTCCGTTTAACATAACCACACTGATACACTCAATCGGATATTCTTTTATTTCTTCACTTTTTTATCCGTTTAGAGAAATCTCAGTTTATGTGAGTGAAAACGCTGTGTTCGTATGGTTGAGAGGCCCAATTGTACAAAAAAATTGGGTTTAGAAAAATATCCATATACGTGTCGTCCAGGCCTTAGTGGAAGCCAATTGGAACCCAGAGACCTGCCTCGTCTCACCTGTGTGATGCAGTTTTAACCAGTGAAGTAGTTACCTAGCTGGAGTTACAGTGTTAGCTAGCTACTAGCCCTGACTCGTTCCCATAGCAACACAGCTCTCAAATCAAGCTTAGCCAGGGGGGAAGGTGGCTATCTTTCTAACCTCAAAATCTTATTTTAGTATGCAACAGGAAGTCTTAATTAGACTGGTCTAACCTGATAATATAAGACTAGTCTAAGGCTTATTAGACCAGTCTTAATCTAGGTTTATGCAACAGGAACATTTTAGAGTCTATAGCAAGACTGACTTAAACTAAGTGAGATCTAAGTCTAACACTGGGTCTATCTTTATGCAACCGGCCCCAGGTTTACCAGGCCCTGGGACCCTACTGCCCTCCCTGGAGAACCCAGAGATGTGCTCTGTCTCACCCGTGGAACCCAGAGATCTGCCTCGTCTCACCTGTGTGATGCAGGCGCCTGTGAAGGCCACGATGACGGCCACCACGTTGACGGTGAGCTGGAACTGCAGGAACTTGGAGATGCTGTCGTACACGTTACGGCCCCACATCACCGCCTTGACAATGCTGCTGAAGTTGTCGTCTGTCAGGATGATGTCCGACGCCTCCTTGGCCACGTCCGTGCCCGCGATCCCCTGTGGGCACATCACGTCACATGGTGTTAGTCGTAGTGTAACAGTACCCGTCATGTCCTATTAAAGGACATGGAGCTTTCGTTGAATATTGATAGGACATTGACATGTGGCAGAGCTTGGCGAAAACAGACTTTGGTCATTCATTAGTTCATACAAACTTCATTAGACCATACACACTTGGCCATTGGAGTGTTACAATGGACCTATCGCTAAGCCACTCCCCGAAATAGAAATTGTCCAATCATATCACAGCAAAAAGTCACTACAGGCAGAAAACTCAGACAAACAACTCGCTAATATCTGATGGTGAAAAGCTTCTAGACTAAATATTCTTGTCATCTTTAAAAAACATGTCTATTACTACTTGCTGTGGTAAATCAGAAATCTGAAATTTGCCAACTCCCGCCCTTGTAAGTCATTGAATGTCATTCAGTCATGGTCGGTCAGTCAGTCACTGTCAGTGAAGCGTTGTTTGTTTGTCTGAGTTTTTAAAGGGGGCGTGGCTTAGCGATAGGTCAATTTCTTTAGCTGTGTAGTTTTATTGAGTACAATTTTATGTGAATAGCTGCAATGGAAATATGTTGAATTCATAAAAAAATGTATGTGTTGAATACTTATTTCCTCCACTGTATACTGTACAGGTTTACCATACCATAGCAAAACCAACGTCAGCTTTCTTCAAGGCCGGACCATCATTGGTTCCATCTCCCGTCACAGCAACAACTTGTCTTTGTTCTAACACAGTGCTATCGATTATACCTGCGAACAGAATAAACCATAATCTCTCAGATATTCCATGTCACTATGAGCCATAATCACGTAAAACCTCCAATTCCCCAAATATTACGCTAAATAAATACATAACATACTATTACCTTTCACTAGAGTGTGTTTGTCCGTGGGGGAAGATCTTGCAAGCACGCGAAGTTTGGGCCATACCTTATCCAGGCGCTCTTGCTCAATCTGAAGGGTCAAGTCATTGAGTTAAGTTATTATCTTTACAACGAGGTGGAAACAGTACAGTTTTGAGAGGAATTGAACTCCTAGGTAAAAAACGGTAGGTTTTAATAATAATAATACATTAGATTTATATAGCGCTTTTCTAGACACTCAAAGACGCTTGATTTCCTTTAGGGCCTCGTTTAAAAGCATCCACAGACTGTGGTGCCCTTAGGTGGTCAGCCTGGGAGCAGTCGTGTAGAAAGCCCGATCCCCCACGGTGCGGAGCTTGGTCCTGGGGGTCTTGAGGAGGTTGGTGGCAGTAGAACGGAGGGTACGTGGAACAAGACAGTACAATTTTGAGAGGAAGTGAACTCCTACCTCTCCCTGTTCGTTGCGTATCAGCTGGTTGAACTCTTTGCCCTCTATGCAGAGGAAGTCGTCCCCAGGGTGCAGGATGCCACACTTGGAGGCGATGGCGCGGGCCGTGTTGATGTTGTCTCCAGTGACCATGCGCACCGTGATGCCAGCGCGTTGACACCTCTTTATCGCATCAGGGACCTAGAATGAACAACAGCGCAGAACATGTAGTACACAGTTACATGCTAACTCCCCCATGTCTACGTATATACCCCCCTGTGAATAGGCCATATAGTGTATATAGTAAGTATAGAAGTTCACATATATAGATTGTAAAAGAAAATCAGGGGGGATGGTGGATTTTATCATATGGGGACAATTTTAGCATCCCCACAGCGTCAGTGACTTCAGTGTCAGTGACTTGGTAAAAATGTCATTGCATGTGTGCGTGCTCCCTCGCCCACAGTGTTTTACTCAATATGCCCAAAACTACATGTTGAAATAGCAGTAATACTACGTTCATTGATAAAATGACATAAGGGATGGAAAGGGGGGACGGCAGTTTTAGAAGGGGGATGATTTTGACTGTTTTTATTTCAGGGAGGATGCCATCCCCCCTCATGACCTTCCTCTGAGGCTAAGTTTAACTGGCTTGGAGACAACTCAAGTTACTGCCAGCTTGCAAGAGAGACACAACTGAGAGTGGTACATGGCACAGAGCTTAACTGGTCATTTCATACAAAGTATTTAAAGTATATGTGCACAAGTGAAAACACATCATAACATTCCCCAGTGTTTACCTCGGGCCTGACGGGGTCCTCGATGCCCACCACGCTGATGCAGGTCAGGGCCGTCAGGATGTTGGCCTCGTTGTCCCAGTCGGGCTCGCAGTCGGCCACGGGGAAGTCCCGGTACGCCAGGCAGATGGTCCGCAGGCCCTCGGAGGCCATGGGCTCGATCACGGTCTTCACCATGTCGTCCCTGTCCCGCGGCTTGAAGAACTTCACCTCACCACTCGCTGTCATTATGTTACAGCACCTGGGATGAGGAGGAGGTAGAGCGATTTGGGTTGGTATTATAGTCACAATATCTGAGGAGATTTGTTTTACATGTATGATGTTATTTCCATTAAAGAGCTATGGGAAAAAAATACTGTATAATTATAACTAAACTACACCTCCCAGTAAACAAAGAGTCCAAAAGACGTCCTCAGGGAAGACGGACGATTCTGTAGTCCATAAGACGTCCTAAAGACGTCATCTGGACGTCCTATAAAGACGTCATCTGGACGTCCTAGAAAGACGTAATCTGAACCCACATTCCGGCTTCCCTGAGGACATCTTTTGGACTCTTTGTTTACTGGGCTAGTAATAGTGATTTAATCATTTTTAAAGTTTGCAGCTAATAGCCATACTTGCAACACCAGGGACAAGAGTAACATATTTGCAATACCAGTGACATATGGACGTTGAAACTGAAAAATATACTGTATCTTCTTCTTGAGAGAACTTAGTTGAGGCAAAACTGCAAAGCCTTTTCATTCAATGACATTATAGAATAGCAACTAAAGCTATACAAATCAAACAAAGCACAAGGTTAAAAACTTAAGGTGCAGGCCTATGTTGTAGTTTTATATCATTTTATACTGAGAATTGAAGTCTCTACATTTTGGTGAATCGAGCACTCAAAATGTAGAGACTTGGGCAAGATGGGCCAAGAACTGTGTCGCAGAAGATTATGATTGGTCAAGCAAGAGGAGTGACTTCATCAGACAGGAAACTGCTATAAAGTGCTTGCCCCTCTGACAGGAAAGGGCTTTTTGTCTGCTACTTTTTCTCTGAGCTGCTGTAACTTTGCTTAATTAAAGGCAATTGATTGAAGCTCTTTGTGTCTCATAAGTTCTGCTCAATCTACTAAGAATCAATCAAATCCACAACACCTACTTTTTGAGGAGGATCTCCGAGGCTCCTTTGCTGAACATGCGGTAGCTCCCGTCAGAGTTCTTTAGCACGGTGCTCATGGACTTCCGGGACGAGTTGAAAGTGTAGACTTTGAAGAGCTTCTCCTCAGGGATGTCGTTGCGGACGGTTTGATAGTCGCGTCGCAGGTCCAGGGCAAAGCCCAGCAAGGCACATTCTGTCTTGTTGCCTATCTGGCGCGGCAGTCCGCCCTCCTTCTCCGGAGCCTAGAGAGACAGAGACACATACAGTCACGCAGTCCGGCATTTTTGGTATCAATTATCTATCCTCAGATATAGATTTCAGATTGCCAAGCACAAAGTAAGTCTGCTCATCTAAGGTAAGGGTTTCTGCCAACAGTCATCTTTGCCACGCACAATTGCTGTAATGTTTAGCATTTCAA
>NC_137684.1:26365280-26397780 GCF_963989245.1 Nansenia antarctica | reverse complement strand
GGCAGGTGTTTACCATATTTCACTTGTGCAACGTCCCCGACCACAATCTCCGCTACAGGGATCTGGATGACCTGGCCTCCGCGAACCACCGTGAACTTCTGCTCCTGCTCGATGCGGTTCTGCAGCCCTCGGAACTGCTTCTCTTTGCTCCAGTCGTTAAAGGCCGTCACCAGGACCACGCAGACCACAGAGAGGAGGATAGCTGCCCCCTCGATCCAGCCCGTGTCCACCTCGTCCTCGTCCTGCACCCCTCCTGCTGCCTTTCCACAATCTAGAACAAAAGCAGAGATATCGTGACGTTAGAATTATAAGGTTCTATCTCCATTTTTGTCAAAATTGAGTTTTTTACATAATCTGATCCATTAGGTGTTTATTAATGCCTGTGTGGTGTTATTTTTAGTCAGTAATTAATCAAATACAAAGGCTCCATCTCACAAAACATAATGGAATGTAAAAACGTTGACGCTCAATATCTCTGAACTGCCCTAAACGGAGATAGAACCTTATAATTCTAAGCTCACGATATGTTGAGTACACTTTTACATAACAATAATAATAATCATAATCATAATAATAATAATAATACATTAGACTTATATAGCGCTTTTCTAGACACTCAAAGACGCTTTACAAACTGAAAAGATTGAGTAGTACGGTAATAATAAAAAGAAACAAAAGGTAAATAGAAGAAAGTATAGGGGCCTAATTAAGGTAGTGCTGGGGACACATGGGAAGGGGAGGGGGAGAGGGTTAACTGGTGAAGGCGAGCTTGAAGAGGTGGGTTTTGAGGGCCTGTTTAAATGTTGGGAGGGTGTTATGAGATGAGATAATGATCTCATGACGTTGTTCTATTTTGTCTGCTTTAGTCTCTTCTAGATTCAAGCACTTCACCAAAGTGATTCGGGCCATGGGTGACATCTACTGATGTGTGTTGATCATGTGGGGGACACTGACCTGATGAAGACCATGTGGATCAAAACATGCTTGTGCATAATTAAGGCTTCATTAAAGGGGAACTCCACTCAAAACACTTTGTCAGCTTTGTTGCTCATCACCAGAAATATTATTGACATACAACATACACGGTGCCTTCGGAAAGTATTCAGAGCCCTTCACTTTTTCCCCACATTTTGTTGTGTTATAGACTAAATTTAAAAATGATTAAATTAAAAGGATTTGACATCAATCCACACACAATACCCCAGAATGACAAAACAAAAACATGTCTTTCGAAATATCAGTACATTTATTAAAATCGAAATGCAGAAATACCTCATGTAGCTACTTAACCTCATCTTATCCACCTCATTTTTCTGGTTTTCTGCTCGAAATGACATGCCCACAGTGAATATAGAATATCTCCACAATCACAAGGGCCTTCATAATGATATTGTTATCAAATGAAAGCTAACACCTGTGGGGTGGCTGTAGAAGTGTCAGAATCAAAATATATGTTACTGTGTCAGAGCAAATAGAGCTAGAACATTATAAAAATACAAATTCAGTCTCCGCCTAAAAAAACAACAGCTTTTACAGTGAATATCACCTTGGAAACCTGATAACCAAGCCCAAATCATCTAGGAATCAGTACTCCATGGTCTTATTAGTACTTGTGCCAAAGTCGATGCTAGTAATGTGAGCAAATGCAACTTTGTACCTGTTTTAGTACAGGTATGTTTAGGCGGACACCTATATGTTTAGGCCATTTGGAGATATGTTGGCACCATCTTTGACCTTTGACCTTTCTCATGTATCAGAATTTTATTTTTATTTTTTTGGGGGGGGGGGGATTTTTTTGGGTTGGCCGACCAATGGTATGGAAATTCGGCGTGGAAACCGGACATGACACATTCTCCAGTTGGAGAAAACTGGATGTGACTTAGGCCGTGTTTACCGTCTCTGTAAAAAAATGGTGGCATCGTATAGCATGCAAAGTTGTGAAAAAAACGTGATATCTTTGAAGAGAATTGATCGAGGTAAACTCTTTATATCACTTCGGATGCCCATGGGGGTCCGTTGGCTCCTATGAGGTTAAGTATTCAGACCCTCTGCTATGACGCTCTGTTGTGGTCGTAGTGCGGTGGTGTGCGTGTGTTCTTGTTGTCTACCTGTGTCTCTCCCCAGGTTATCGCCCTTTCCCCTCTCTATCGTCATGGTGACTGCATAAGTGAGGGCACAGGTACTCACTTTAGTCATCAGGGCTGGACGGTAAAGACCAGGAGGGATGTCCAGACGGGGCCGGTGGGCCGGTCGGCAGCTTATAGTGTGTGTGTTGTGTGTGTGTTGTAGTGTGTGTGTTGTGTGTGTGTTGTAGTGTGTGTGTTGTTTGCTCTAAACAGCTAAAGGCTCCAGTTGTTGTGTGTACTGGTTTCGGTTAGTTATAACTCTCTTTCAGAGGGAGTGTGTTTGTTAACCTTGTGTTTAGACTTCCGTTAATCAAACTGCTACCCTGCTAACGCAGGTTTCGCTTCCTGGTAGTGTTCAGTTAGCGTTTGAAAGTTTCTCGTAAAACATATTTTGTTTTGTTGTTAATAAATTATTGGTTTATTCATATTCCTCTGCTCGACTTTGCTTCTTTGTCCCATGGTCTCCCTTCATCCCCTGGATAACACTTGGGGACGTAAAATTAGCTAAAATAGTGGCCTTAATTCAACTCATTGAGTGATTTGTTCATGTTTAGGGGCGGCTGTGGCGCAGGAGGTAGAGTCGCCGCCTAATGATCACAAGGTTGGCAGATCGGCGGTTCGAGCCCCAGCTGGCCACATGTCCAAGTGTCCTTGGGCAAGACACTGAACCCCAAAATTGCTCCCAGTGAGCGGGCCAGCGCCTTGCATGGCAGCTTGCCGCCATTGGTGTGTGAATGGGTGAATGAGAGGCCGTTGTAAAGCGCTTTGGAGCAGCTTTGGAGCAGCAAAAAAGGCGCTATAAGTGCAGTCCATTTACCATGTTTAGCATTTTAGCTAATTTTAAGAGTGTCATATCAAAGGGTCTGAATACTTATGTACATGAGGTATTTCTGTATTTACATTTTTATAAATCTACTGAAATGTCAAAAAACTTGTTTTTGCTTTGTCATTCTGGGGTATTGTGTGTGGATTGATGGAAACAGTGAGCAGAGAGACAGTCAGTGTCATGAGAAGTATGCTGATTATGAGACAGGAAGTATGTAATTATGGATTTATCCAAGTCCACTAATGTTATTGCAATATACATATTACATATAGATGACCATCCCTAGGATGAATAAACCACAAGAAACTGATTTTTTAAATAACATCTACAGTATCTGTCTGCCTCTTCACTGAATTGAATCACCACAAGGTGTGACAAATTTCCATGTATCTGTCCAATTACCAATGACCAGCAAATTAGGCTATACGGGAAATGAACAATCCTAAAAAGGTAAAAAGCCATAATAGGTATTAGGATATGGACATTTTATATACTTTTGAAAATATGAGGTGCTGTTGATATAAGATCTGAAACACAAAACATTTTCAACACAGGCTTTGGTAGACTGAAACAATAGGTGATACTTACTTTCTCTATCGACGTCTGGAGGTCTATAAAAAGAAAGGCCTAATGACACTATGGCTGCCACCTCTAGAATGATTAGGGTCACATCTTGCAAGGCTTCCCATACTAATTGAAGAAACGTTTTTGGCTTTTTGGGAGGTATAAGGTTCTGTCCAAACTTTTCTTTTCTTCTTTCGATGTCCTCAGAATGTCCTGTTAACCCTAAGAAGGAACATAAAACACGAATCAACATCTGTGTGGCATTTTGTATCACTCACTTCCACAAACAGTAATAATAATAATAATAATAATAATAATAATAATAATAATAATGCATTTTATTTGTATTGCACTTTTCATTCAAAAGAATCTCAGAGTGCTACAGAGAGAAAAAACAACAACCGTAAAAACATAACAAGTTAAAAACAAAACAACCTAAAAACATAATAAGTTAAAAACATAGCCTAGTAAAAAAAAAAAAAAAAATCACAAGAATGAACACAGGTTCAGCAGTCAAAGGCCTTTTTGAAAAGAGTCCAGGCTCTGTACTGCCCTTAGCTGGCTAGGAAGGCTGTTCCACAGGCGCGGCGCAGCCAAACAGAATCAAATACAAGCTGTGCACAGACTCTGAGAATGACCTACTACAGATGTATCGATGAAATGTACATAGGGAGTGAAAATAAACCTGACAATAGAGAAGCATGATTGTGGTGAACAGCCTGGACAGTAAAGCATCACAAAAACAAACAAAGCTAACCGTTCCTAGAGTCCTGTGGCTGCAGTGGGGGTCCATATGCTGTCGCAACTAATCTTAAAACGGAAGATTTTGGTCTTCAAATATGTAAAAAAAACTTTAGTTCAGCCAGAGGAGAGTGTCACTTTCGTGTCCTACTTTTTATTTTATGTATTTTTTACCTGTTTTTGTTCTTAATTTTTCATTAAAATGAGGATGAGAATATAATGTTTTCCACTCGTTGTTTAGACAGCCCTGTAGTTTGAGGCACTCCATTCAATGAATACGTTATGTCCTCAAACCTCAAGATGTTTTTGGTTGCTGGCTGGATTAAAACTGCTTGTGTAGCTCGAATGCTTTTTGATGAGTGATGATGATTTTTCTATCCTATAGTCTGAAAAACTCATCAGAACTCAAATAGTCTGGAGTGCAACCATAGTCTCAGAAAAATACTAAATCCTGAAGGACATTTCAGAACAGGGTTAAACAACGCAAGACATCATCAGTCCACAAACAAACAACAACACTCTTAGATGCTAGGGTTAAACAACATTGACCTTTTCTTTTTATGAATTGAGCAACACATTAATGTACTGTAGGCCTGCGCAGTTTTCTATGAAAGAGGTTGTGCTTCATTGTGCAATGGAGGTTAAGAACATACGGATGACCGTAATTTAATCTTATGTGTAACCTCTTTGCACATAATCAATGATAAATAACTAACAAATACGGTATACTTTATTGATCCTTATTTTAATTTTTATTTTTTTCCCATTGTAAAATACATCAGAAACCAAACCAAATCACTTGTAAGATAGAAAGTTCAAGCATGAAAGATGTAGGCTAACATGTAAGATAGAAAGTTCAAGAATGTGTATGGTACAAGTAGGCTAGCACAAACATTGAGTTTTATTTCATCTGATGAGAGCGCTGCGTTTTGAACTAATGTTGTGAGACATGCCATATCTTTAGTTCCCCCCCTGGAGAGATGACTCCGTCGCTACGAGTCCCAAACAGGTCAACTGGCTCCTGTGGGCTGCTCGTGTGACTCCAGGCAGAGAGCATGTGGAGCAGCTTCTGCCTCCTCTGACCTACTGAGTTGGGTTAGTATGCTTATTGCTTACTGCCTCTAAATCCCTCTAAGCAAGGTAGCAGCTCCTTCTGACACTTTAAGCTTAGAGTCCAACTCTGAGTAAGAGCACCACCAGTGATGTTCACCCAATCACTGCATACTGCCGGCAGTCCTATAAGTTATAAAGCCAAAGGTTTTCGAGGGGTCAAAGCGAAGAAAAACAAAAGGATGAATAAATACGTTACACAAGCATGAGAGATTAGTCCCCATACCGAGCAATCAACTGCAAGGCTCAAGGTGAGTGGGATTACTTAAGGTAAATCAATCTGACCCCACCTGATTTATAGCACAGTGGTGAATGCTGTGTGTCTTTTTTGTGTCCGTCTAATGGATTTTTCCTATGTAGTCAAGCTGCTTGTGACATTTGAATGTTCTGTCAATCACATCTCAGTGGGTCGATCAGAAATGTGACAGCAGCTGGTGAGAGCGGGAACCGATCAAAATCAAATGTCCAATCAAATTCAAATCGATTTCAATGTTGTTGAAACTCAATGACACACTCACCAGTCATGCCAAAACATTACAATGCAATGGATTCCGTGAGTAATCCCCACTACTCTACACTAACTAGGTAGTAGTGGGGATTACTCACCCAATCCACTGCAGACTTGTTATCGGTTCCACCAGCTGCTGTCACAAGTGGTGAGAGAGCAGAAAAGGTTAGCGGTGTTTATTGAGTGTGCATGGGAAGGGCCAGGGAAATTAATAAATAACGGCAAGGCAAATGTCAAAAGACAGAAATTGTATGGAATATAGAAACAACCTTTGGCTCAAACAGCAGTGATGCTCACCTTTCCTTTTTAAGGAGTTTGAGTTAAATGCTGATTTATTCACAAACTACAGTATATTTTCCCTCACTATGAAAGTAGTTTATATAGCCTAAATGTTTTGCCACTGCCACACAATTTTAATAAAATAATACAACTTATTTCATAGTATGCCGTTCAATTCGCTGTATATTACCTTCTCATTCATTCAGGTGCTGTAATGGTGTGGAAAATGTTTTGTTGGCACACTTTGGGCCTCCAATCAATTATTGCTTGAATGCCACAGCCTATTTGAGTATTGTTGCTGACCATGTGCATCCCTTCATGGCCACAATGTGCCCATCTTCTAATGGCTACTTCCAGCATGATAACGCACCATGTCACAAAGTTGTGACAAAAGTTGTCTCAAACGTGTTTCATGGACATAATAACGAGTTCAGTGTTCTTCTGTGGCCTTCCCAGTCATCGGATCTGAATCCAATAGAACACCTTTGGGATGTGGTAGAACGGGAGATTCACAGTTTGAAAGTGCTCCTGTCTATCTTCACTATCTCTATCCAATAAAAATATAAATATAAATGGGACTGCCCCACTCAGAAAACCTGCAGGAATTGTGTGATGCAATCATGTCATCACGAAAGGAATGTTTCCAACATCTTGTAGAATCAATGCCACAAAGAATTGAGGCTGTTTTGAAGGGAGGCCCTACCCAGTATTATTATAGTGTTCCTAACAAAGTGTTCTGTGAGTGTATGTCTGGAGACTAGTGCGGTAGGAGAAACACATATCTCATACAAACATGGCACAGAAATGTTACCATTACGTGTGGAGCAGGTCCTTTGAGGATTTAACAAACAAGCAAACAAAAAAAGGACCACAAGAGGTGTAACCAAAGCCAATGTCAATACTGGACATGCTGACCTGGCCTATTCTATGTCAAGTTATGTTGTTATGGGCAGGGTTGTGCCAGTTTAACTTCAGTTCAGTCAATATAAGAAATGACTCAAACCCTGTGATTGTTTGCAAGAGGAGCAATTGAAAAGCAGAGCATTACCAAACACATATGAAAACTAAAATGCTCAACAATATATTTACCTTCAACAGGTGACGTTCTTAACCTGGAACAGAGTCCCGGGACATCTCCGTAACATTCTTGGATTCGACATATTCCCTCGTCTCCTCTGAGTTCCATGAGGGAGCGCAGCTCTTTAAGCGAGCAGTTAAAATAATCTCCATCGTGATTGGCCTCGGCCGCGGCATGTCGGCCATGCTTCGACCCACGGAAAGAGTTGCTGGCCATTATCTCCTCTGTTGTCACACCACACAAGGGTAGTGTTGAGAGAGAGAGAGAGAGGCTTTCCCAGAAAGGAGAGTAAAGTCCTCACTGGCAATATCCCGTATTTCCCATAAAACGCAGTAATTCCTCAGGGATGTAGTTTGCTTGACTCCAGAGAACGTGACTTGGATACGTAGAAAGCCATTTCCATTTGATTCCGACACGCCCGCTCTCTGCCCATCTTGGCTGCTCTTTGCAGTTGTCCTCTGAGGTCACAAGGCTACATCTGAAGAGGAGAGAGAACATCAGTTTAGTGGCCTGGGGTGGTCCAGTGGTCTAGCTGCACCACGGTCTACAGTGCACACATGCCCGCATGTCAGCATGGGTTTGAATTCAGCCCATGACCTGCTGACATGCCCTCTTCTCCTTACTTTCCTGTCTATCTTCACTATCTCTATAAATAAACATATACATGTGACTGGCCCACTCAGAAAAACAATAACCTTAACACCCCCCCGCCCCCCCCCCGCCATCAATTTAGAGAACTTAACCTGAGACGTCTTCTTTGCATTTTCCCAACAAATCACAACCATGAGCACTATGATCAAAGTCTCAAAGTCAAGAGAGGTATAGTTCAGTGGACAGTATTTAACAGTGATTTAACCTTTATTTTAGTAGGGAGTCCCATTGTGAAGGTCTCTTTCACAAGGGAACCCTGCATACACATCATTTACAATTAAATATGATACAAAATTACAACAAAAATAATAAAAAATGTCAACAAAGGGGGGTCCTGATCAAAATGTTTAATTGCACGACCAGCACCAGAACACGTAATCTAAGACAATCTAACAGTTAGCTTTGCTAGTGTATCTCATTCTACATGTTAGGCAATCACTTACAATCAATACATTTGACTAAGTACGTAAATCAACTATCCACTAGTCATAGGAGGAAAAAGTAATTACATTTTCTTTTTTTAAAGACACAGGAGAAACAGTACAGGGAGGTAGTAGATGTCTCAGGAGGGACAGTACAGGGAGGTAGTAGATGTCTCAGGAGAAACAGCGCAGGGGGGTAGTAGATGTCTCAGGAGAAACAGTGCAGGGGGGTAGTAGATGTCTCAGGAGAAACAGTGCAGGGGGGTAGTAGATGTCTCAGGAGACACAGTGCAGGGGGCTAGTAGATGTCTCAGGAGAAACAGTGCAGGGGGGTAGTAGATGTCTCAGGAGAAACAGTGCAGGGGGGTAGTAGTTGTCGTAGTAGTAGTTGTCTCAGGAGAAACAGTGCAGGGGGATAGTAGATGTCATAGTAGTAGATGTCTCAGGAGAAACAGTACAGGGGGGTAGTAGATGTCTCAGGAGAAACAGTACAGGGGGGTAGTAGATGTCATAGTAGTAGATGTCTCAGGAGAAACAGTACAGGGGGGTAGTAGATGTCATAGTAGTAGATGTCTCAGGAGAAACAGTACAGGGGGGTAGTAGATGTCATAGTAGTAGATGTCTCAGGAGAAACAGTACAGGGGGGTAGTAGATGTCTCAGGAGAAACAGTACAGGGGGGTAGTAGATGTCGTAGTAGTAGATGTCTCAGGAGAAACAGTACAGGGGGGTAGTAGATGTCTCAGGAGAAACAGTACAGGGGGGTAGTAGATGTCGTAGTAGTAGATGTCTCAGGAGAAACAGTACAGGGGGGTAGTAGATGTCTCAGGAGAAACAGTACAGGGGGGTAGTAGATGTCTCAGGAGAAACAGTACAGGGGGTAGTAGATGTCTCAGGAGAAACAGTACAGGGGGGTAGTAGATGTCTCAGGAAAAACAGTACAGGGGTTAGTAGATGTCTCAGGAGAAACAGTACAGGGGGGTAGTAGATGTCTTAGGAGAAACAGTACAGGGGGGTAGTAGATGTCTCAGGAGAAACAGTACAGGGGGTAGTAGATGTCTCAGGAGAAACAGTACAGGGGGTAGTAGATGTCTCAGGAGGGACAGTACAGGGGGGTAGTAGATGTCGTAGTCGTAGATGTCTCAGGAGAAACAGTACAGGGGGGTAGTAGATGTCGTAGTAGTAGATGTCTCAGGAGAAACAGTACAGGGGGGTAGTAGATGTGGTAGTAGTAGATGTCTCAGGAGAAACAGTACAGGGGGTAGTAGATGTCTCAGGAGGGACAGTACAGGGGGGTAGTAGATGTCGTAGTCGTAGATGTCTCAGGAGAAACAGTACAGGGGGGTAGTAGATGTCGTAGTCGTAGATGTCTCAGGAGAAACAGTACAGGGGGGTAGTAGATGTCGTAGTAGTAGATGTCTCAGGAGAAACAGTACAGGGGGGTTAGTCGATGTCGTAGTAGTAGATGTCTCAGGAGGGACAGTACAGGGGGGTAGTAGATGTCGTAGTAGTAGATGTCTCAGGAGGGACAGTACAGGGGGGTAGTAGATGTCGTAGTAGTAGATGTGTTATTCAGGTGTAGCCTCCACTGTTGGTTTGGTGGCTCCTAGGCAGTCAGTGTCACACAAGGCTGCTTCATTGTCATAACAACTCACGCCTGATGGAACATCCCTCTGGTGTGTGGCAGGGCGAAGGGGGAAAACAACAATCAAGGGAAACTGTAATCACTGCTACTGCCAGGCAAGGTCAACTGAAGTGACATATTTCCAGGGGGAGGGAAATCAAACACTAAGTAACCCCATAACAAAACAGAGGCAAGAGGAAATCTAATGAATCCCAGTTAACAGCAAGGAAAACCTAAATTAAATGTAGGCAGTGTCGAGTCGGCTAGTCTTTTTGAAGGAGGTGGAGGCCATCAGCTGCAGGTGCATCAGATCCGATAGCGCCTAAGCCACGCCCCAACATAGAAAGTGTCCAATCATATCACAGCAAAAGTCACTACAGGCAGAAAACATATCTGATGGTGAAAAGCATCTAGACAAAATATTATTGTCATTTAAAAACAAAAAAAACATGTCTATTAGGCTACTTGCTGTGGTAAATCAGAAATTTGAAAGTTATTGAAATTCATTCAGTCACAGTTGTTTGTTTGTCCGAGTTTTCAAAGGGGGCGTGGCTTAGCGACAGGTCCACAGAGCAAAACTGGGCAGGGGCATAACACCCCCCATGTTTTAACGAAAATCAAGATTTTGCCTACTGGTGACAGTTGTTCTCAACTGTATCAAACAGACCTGCGTCATTACAACAGAGAAGCGAGCAAAACAAATCTCACTTTTGGCGCATCTCTATTTACAGACTTCAGTCAAAGTTAGGCTGATGTAACGTTGGTGAACCTGCAACCTTGGTATCACACGTGACCGAAATAGTGTGCGAAATAGCTGATGTAAACCAGCTATGCCTTCAAAAAACTGATGGTGTGGGTGGGGGTATTTTTCTTGAGGAGTGATTTTAACTTGGTTACGGATAGCATACGTTTGTTTAAGTCTGTGACATGGAAGTGGAACCTAATTGATAATCTATGTATAACTCTGTAGGACATGATCCCAGAGGTGGGTCTTCCAATGGTAAGCCTGTAACTCCCCAGGATGTGATCTGCTCTCAGTACCTCATAGGCCTACTACCTCGGCATCATTTTAATTTAACTTAACTTTTCTTTGCTGTACAGTTTGTGTACAGTGGACGAAGAATGCTCACCATAATTAAGAAAATCCCAAAACGACTGTGCCACAGTTCAGGAACACCCTTCGGGAGGAAGGAGTGAATGTATGTCAGATTCAAATCATTAAGAGTATTTATTTAGTTCTTGCAAGAAGGAGCGATTGTCCGTCCAACAAAAATGGGGTTCTCAGTACAATGGCTCACTGGGGCCATCCCAGTTGATCACATTTATAGGTTTACAACATCAGTGGGCGGTTTGTCCTGGGGTTGGCCTAGTAGGTTCAACTGTTGGTCAAAACAGACATAACTGTCACAGAGAGAGAAGGAACAGCTCCTCGTAAACCTTCTGCTTATCAGTAGTGGTAAAACCTCTGTCTATCACATGAGAGTATGAGAGTAAAACCTCTGTCTATCACATGAGAGTATGAGAGTAAAACCTCTGTCTATCACATGAGAGTATGGTGTCTTCCATTCTTGCCATTCATAGTCTTAAGTAATCATTGTCACATTGTTATTGTATTAAAGAAATGTTTCCCACAATGTATGAGAGACTACCATCCGCAAGACTTCAGCAGCGGAACTACAGAGGTGCAAGGTGCAAACCGCCAGTTAGCCTCAAAAAAGATGGCCAGGTTACAGTTTGCTGAAAAGTACCAAAAAAGCCTGCAGTGGTCAGGAAAACAATTGTGGACAGATAAGATGAATATTATCATAAAGGGGGTTTCACTTGTCAGTTTTCAAGGTTTAATATTAACACAGGTCACAATCAAGAGGCAGCAGTACTTTGTCTAAAGTCTAGATACTATACTATAATTCAAGTGTGTAAGCCTATAGCATCAAGAACACTTCATGCTTCATTTAGATGTGTTTATTTTTATTAATAAAATACATATACAAGAGGGCAATTGGGGTAATTTGTTGTTAGAGTAGCATCAGTTGTTATTGTTGTGGAAGCATCATCATGAACAAAGTTTTAAGCTAGAGATATCAATAGCCGAAAAAACACCATAACTCAAAATCTGACCACTGATTTCAGCTCACTCAGTTTTGACTGCTGTTCCAGTAGTTCTGTTGTGCTGTATTTCAAACCCAGGGTTCCCACACCTTCTGAAACATCAAATTCAAGCACCTTTCAAGGACTTTCAAGACTCAATTCCCTCAAATTCAAGGACCCAACACGGCATAGTTTGAGACAGATCTAGATGAGATTTTATATAATAGGAACTATCCGCTCACAGACAACAATTAAACAGAGAGGCTTGAATGTGTGAACACTAGATGGTCTCTTACCTTCTCTACCACAGCACAGCAAAACAATATATTGTGAAATATGTGTAAAGTTAAGCAATACAGAGAGGAGGAGCTAAGTAAAACCATTTTTAAATATATATTTTAGAGAGAGAGAGAGAGAGAGACGGGAATTCAAGCACTTTCAATGACCCCTGTCTATTTTCAAAAACTTTTAAGACCTTGATTCTTTTTTCTCAATTTCACAAACTTTCAAGAATTTCAAGGACCGGTGGGAACCCTGCAAACAACATAGGTACCAGTACACCTGAGCAGCTGTAGACCCTTACAGACATGTATAAAGCTAGAAACTCATGGGAGAAAATAATAAGATAATGAACCAAACAACAAGTAGGATATTAGCTTTTTAGACATTCAGAAACCTTGACTGAACCTTGACCCACCCTCAAGACCACCAGGACCAAGCTCCGGACTAGTTCTGTCTCAAACTATGCCGTGTTGGGTCCTTGAATTTGAGGGAATTGAGTCTTGAAAGTCCTTGAAAGGTGCTTGAAAGGTGCTTGAAAGGTGCTTGAAAGGTGCTTGAATGTGATGTTTCAGAAGGTGTGGGAACCCTGTCTATTCTATTGTTACTCCCCTCATCCCCTGGATAATATTTGGGGACGTAACACCCCTTTATGAAGAAGGACAATTTCAATTGTGCCCGATTCTTCTGAAATTGACCATCCCCTGGAAAGCAAAATGGCTGTGAGCTCTGTGGAGTGTCTGGAGGTGTCAACTGTGATGCCATCGGTTCAGATGCAATAAGACAAATGATGGTTTCATGGTCTGCTGGACTACAGCTCCTGATTTAAATACTCTGGTTTTTAGGATGATATAAAAGCAAAGGTCAGGGAAAAGCTCTCTCTCTTGTACTCTCTCTTTCTATAATAATGATAAATTAGACTTATATAGCGCTTTTCTAGACACTCAAAGACGCTTTACAAACTGAAAAGATCGAGTAGTAATAATAAAAAGAAACAAAAATAAATAGAAGAAAGTATAGGGGTCTAATTAAGGTAGTGCTGGGGACACATGGGAAGGGGAGGGGGAGAGGGTTAACTGGTGAAGGCAATGGGAGAATGTAACATTTTTCTATGAAGTATTTTCCTTGTAATAGATGTAAAATAAAGCCACATCTGATTCATTCTATTTGACATTTCTTGCACTAAATAAGCACAGACCAACACTAGCCTACTTTGCACATAGTGATCATTTCATTGGAGTCAGATTATCAATAGTAGATATGCTTTTCTATCAAGATAATATAGCCGAAGGTCTCTGCCAAACATACATGTGGTTCCCCTGCATGCAGTTCATGGCTAACAAGCCCGACATGTTTGATGCATCTCAGCCAGCAAGTGTCTGAGAATGTGCTAATGAATCCAAATCGTGCACCCAGCCAACAAAGTAGTTCCCCCCTCCAGACATCACATCTCTGTCAATCGATCAAATCATCTGAGTCAATCTGCTTGAAGTGAGAATTGTGTTCGCGGCGAGCCCATCTGACACTCATACTCACTAGGCAATACACAAAGTGACAGCCGGCTTTTACACAAGGCCCTGGGAAGGGAATAACTGCCAAATCCTTTTAAGACATGAAAGGCTAAAATTAGTTCAGTTATAAAACTGACAGACATGTTGGCCCGGGAGTGATCAGAATAGTGTGTGTTCGAAAATCCAACGACTTTTTTAAAAGGAAAAGTGATTCAATTTAAACCTTATAGCTAAGGTCATGCTGAATACTTTATTAGTATTTGACTCATCATTGACACATCCATACCAATGTTTTTCTATCAACTGTAAGTACAGCTAATTAGAGACAGGTTGCAACCAACTATAAACACGATGAGTTCTTTCTCTGCCTGAAGACATCTATTTTTGTCAATCCAAAGGTCGAGAAAGTCGTGGAGTCTAATTAAGTGCTGATCAGACTGTGATGTAGTGAGGAAAGATTAAAAGGCCTCGACTCAAACACCAGAGGGTGTATGAACACGTGAAAATGAACCACCACTGCAACTACACTCATTTACACATTCATTGGTCAAGCAATGAGAATTATAACCTCATCAATGAATAACAACATACAAGAACTGCTTATCAATGACCCTGAACAATAGCTTACAGTGGTAGCTCAATGGTTAGAACCAGTTTCAGTTTTCAGACATTTGAAAGTCTTCAACACTTATGTTATCTGCCTAAGGTGAGGTGTATTCCTTTCAGATAATTACAATTGCATTGAACAAAATATAGGCTAGTTTATACTTACTGTACCAAGAAATCCCCGACAGGAGGCATGCACCGGTAATACCACCCGACCGATTAAGGAGGACTTGCGTCTGTCTGTAACTCCAGAAACACCACGCTTACCCATGCGGAGCCTCTAGCAGAACTTCAGGAGGGCATTTGGTTAGTTACCCTTTCTGGTCTTATGCCCCAAATAGTAATTCTTCCTTTAGAATTCTGATTTGACCTTCAACACACACCCTCACAACCGACGCAGGCTTCATTAGAGGAAAAAGGCTTGCTAAATGATTATCTCAGGAAAGCCTCTTGCTTAATCTAATTAGGCATCGGAGAGCCACTGAGAGAGGCGCATCCACAGCCACTGAGAGAGAGAGAGAGAGGCCGCGCTAACACTGGGAAGGGAGACGCACTGTGGAGAAGTGGAGAGACACACACACACACACACACACACACACACACACACACAACCGTTCCTTTGTTGAACTGCCACTGTCCATTCAACTCTTCACTGTCTACAGTGCATTACTACATCTGCCAGATTGCAGCTTGCAGCACAAGTTTGTGCCCCTGCATAAGGAGGAATCCATTTGATTCATTTCTTAGAATCACAATAAGGGATGAATGAATGAATGAATGGTCTTTATTGTCATTGATATAGTACAGGTACCATACAACGACATTTGGGAGGGGGGGCTCCCCTGGTGCTAGGAAAAAAATACTAAAAACAAGAAGGGAAAAGAGCTGGTTTACATAAATAAAGGCTATGTACACTATCCACTATACTATACTATACAAATAAAACACTGTGCTGTACTCTATGCTATGCTATAAATATTCTAACATTTCCTATCTCTGAACCTTATGTACCCGAGGGTTGTCATATTGCACATTCATTTAAAGTGTCGCAGTTTGCAGGTTTGAAATGTTCACAGTTGTGTTTCAGTATTGCACTTGATTACAATCTAGTAGCTGCCATCAAATTGTCTAGATTGGAATGTACCATGGAATGTACCATGTTGGGCAGGGACTGCGGGGTGAACAAGTGAGAGACTACAGTATAGAGATGAAACCTAATTTATGACCGAAATGTCTTACATTCACAACTTCATTAGTGAACGGTAATGTGTATTGACATTCTCTCATTAACATTTAGATTATGATGCAGATAATGAATAGTACTGGGTCCCAGGTTGGAGAAGTATCTGTACCCTTTCCTGAATGTAACCGTTGCAGGTAGACCAAACCTCCTATGATGTTTGTCACTGAATGCCCATGTAACAAGGCTTTATAAAAACACAACCATCTCTGTGCTGAGAAACAAATACAGACCACACAATTGCTTCCGAGATAGCCTATTTTATTCTGAGATCTGTTTTATGCCCATGGGCAATGTCACTCTTTGTTACTACAACACGTATAGGCCCTATAGGCTACTGAAACATTTCTGTTTGATTGAAAAATGATATAGCAGCTTTACTTTTTTTATGTTGGTATTAAGATCAGCATTTGGTGATTTAGCATTTGATAACAGTAGCATTTGAGCACAGCAAGAGAGGCCACCGTACCGTCATATCATAATTAGGAAAGATGACAAGTCACTCAAATACTGTCCTGAAAAGGCATCGTTGGCACTAGGGGGGAGGTGGCTCAGAGACGCCTTTTTAGGACGGCATTTTGAGTCTCTGTAGTAGGGGCCTTCTGTCAGTGGAAATGAAAAGGCCTTTGGACGTAATGGGACAGTGAAGCTTTCCTTCTTTTGGCTCTATACCAAAAAGTTAAAGTAGAGATTCTCAGCTTTATGTATTTGTTGGAATGTTTGTGCATATTGGTTTTATACATAGCCCCCGGCCCTATTTCAGGGCACCAAAAGGAATGGGACAATTGGCTTGACAGGTGTTTGGGTTAAGTCAGGTGTGTTCCACTTCCGTCACACCATTCGTGCAGGCATAGGAGAGCTGTCATTGTCTAGTGTGTTGATTCTAGGCTTTGCATTTGCCTTAGGAGTCTGCTATTGATGTCTGGATCAACATAAGGATTGAAGAGGGTTTAATTGACGTCAAGGAAACCTTTATTAGGCTGAAACATGTCAAACAAGGCCGAAAGCTTAGGCTTGATAGAGAATCAGCAGTTTGTAACAAAAACATTCAAAACACTGGTGAGCTCAGCAATGGCAAATAGGCTCTATTGTTATTGATAGCGTTGTGTATTATTATTGTTCTCCTGCATCTGCCGATTTTGCAATGTAACGCAAATAACCTTAACATGGTTGTCATAACAGATGGCCACAAGGTGGTGCAATACCTTGCGGTTGAA
This sequence comes from Nansenia antarctica, assembly GCF_963989245.1. NCBI lineage: Eukaryota > Metazoa > Chordata > Actinopteri > Argentiniformes > Microstomatidae > Nansenia > Nansenia antarctica. The sequence continues at coordinate 26,380,912 of NC_137684.1, read as the reverse complement.
AACGCACATTTGGAAAGGCCACAACCCTCAATAAGTGTGACAGAATTCTGGTACAAAGTTCTCTCTAAGTCAACTAATTCACCTCATTCAAGAAATTCAAGAAAGAGAATTGGATATTTTGCAGCTGTTTCCTATACAAAAGTGATGCTTGAAGTAACAATATGTGGCACGTTCTAGTGTTTTCGTCCGCATGTCGGCAACCAATCAAAATTTTGGGACTTTTATTTTGAAACACAGAACTACGTTTCAATTGTTAGCAGGCTCACAAAACAAGCTGTGTTAGTTGACTAGCGATGTGTCATTGATTTTCAACAATGATTATTCACATTTTTCGAAAGAAAAGTCAGAACATTACATTGGATGTCGACATGCGGACCAAAACACTAGAATGTATCACATATATTGACAAAGAGACTGAAACTGAGTTTTGGATCAGTTCAGGGTGAACCTAGATTGGAGGAAACTGCTGAATTTCAAGCTAGATTCCAAGGCAGATGCTTCTGTAATATCAGAGGCAAGCTTCAATAGCCTGAAAAACAAACCAGAGCTATACACGGAAAATGAGCAGTCCAGGTGGATACTACAGTGTGTAGTGGTGGGGATAGTGGTGGCCTAGTAGTACTAGTGAGTTGAAGTGGAGATCAGAAGGTCATGAGTTCAAATCCCACCTGGGGACACCCTCACTAGTGTGCCCTTGAGTAAGGCAGCTTAGCCCTAGGTTACTCCAGGGACACTCTCCCTGTAGGCCTTATCTCTGATTGTAAATTGCTTTGGATGAAAGTGTCTGTTAAATGGTTAAAATGGAGTTCCAGCTGTAAACTCACATTCAATACAGGAAGGGTACTACTTGTCAGCCCACCATCTCAAGCTCAACCTTAACAAGACCGAGCTCCTCTTCATCCCTGGGAAAGCCTGCCCTCTCCAAGACTTCTCCATCACAGTGGAGAGCTCGACTGTAACCCCCTCCCACTCCCAGACAGCCAAGAACCTTGGAGTGATCCTGGACAACCGCCTATCCTGTGCGGAGAACATTGCAGTGACAGCACGCTCCTGCAGATTCTTCCTTCACACCAGAAGGATACAACCATTCCTCACCAGAGAAGCAGCGCAACTCTTGACCCAGTCACTGGTCATCTCCCGCCTTGACTACTGCAACGCACTCCTGGCTGGGGTCCACGCCTCTGCCTAGCGATAGATCTGGCATAGCGATAGGTCTATTACTTCAAAGAAATACCCCATGTATGTTATTTGAAGAATATACTGTTTGAGTTCAGAATCACTTCTCATTTGCAAGATTATTGATGAGGTCAACGCCTCGGTCACCAAGCACAATAATCTGGCAAATCTTCTTAGGGCACTGAGATGTTGTGTGTGTGTGTGTGTGTGTGTGTGTGTGTGTGTGTGTGTGTGTGTGTGTGGGGGGGGGGGGGTCTCATCAGTGAAATATGCCATTGACATCGGCTGTAGCTGTGCTTCTATCAGCTTCTATTGTATTGTATAAGTGTGCATAATCGACATTCTGCTATTTGAAGTAGAATTGTGTAATAACTACATTTATATTATCCGAATTAAAGAAACTTGCTCTTACAGTTTTTCTCTATCGCTTTAACACTAACATCGGAACCTCAAACACAATGACCAAAACCTGAAACTGGTGTATTTTATCTCACACCAATTCTTCACAATGACACATTTCTTGCTTATCACTCATTTTGCAGCTCTAAACCATACAGTTAACAACACACTGAACACAATTCTCTACATGTAAATTCAATTGTACAATTACAGTTTTTCCCAATTGCTAAAACACAAAAGCCAATTCTCTAAACCAAATGACCAGTTCTCTAAACACATTTAATAAAACTAGCTCCCATTTGCCAAAACCATAAACACATTTCACATGAAGACACAATTCACAAAACACAATCCTCCTTTTCTCATAAATCTAAACACATTTTGTCTTGCTAAAACACAAGTTGCAAAAAACTCAAAACTCAAATTCTCAAATTAAAGCTCATGTGATGCAAAATGCTTGCCACAGTCAGCAAAATTTGAACACAATGAACACACCTAGCTTCATTCATTAAACATAACGACTCAAAATGTAAGACACTTGTTGCAAATGATTGTGGTGTGTGTGTGTGTGTGTGTGTGTGTGTGTTTGTGTGGTATAGTTCCATAAATAAATAAATAAACATCACACCCTGAACATCGTTTTCAGTGAGTATTGTTGTGTGTAATGGATCCTCTGTAGTGTTTGCATTGAGTTGTGATACAGTACAGTAGTGTACATGTTACAGTACATGTGGGAATACAGTACATGTGGGAAAACTAGGGTTAGGGTTCGGTGCTAGGGTGCTAGGGTTAAGGTTAGGGTTAGGATTAGGGGTAGGGTTAGGGTTAAGGTTAGGGTTAGGGTTAAGGTTAGGGTTAGACATGCCAGCATGTACCAAGTCACCCTAGCACCTAACCCTAACCCTAGTTTTCCCACATGTACCGTATTCCCACATGTACCGTAACATACATACTGTATTTTCTGTAGATTTACATACTGTTCATATGAAACACACAAATCTATGAATGCCCAATACTCTACAGTGATATATTCTGAGAACAGATACTGTAAGGTTTCTAAAAATGTGCTTTGGCAGTTGTGAAAAAAAAGAACATTCTCACACACTGAACATTGTGTTTTCAGTTGTTTTGTTGTAGTCTGTAATGATGCTTATAGTGTTTACATTTTTGCAGGCTTTGAGCAGCTGTTTTGGTGTGAAAGTTTGAGTTTTGAAGAGAGAAGGTGTGGTTTTGCTTATGTAGCTTTAGAAAAGTGTGTTGTGTTTAGAGTTTTGGGAAAATGGAGGGAAGTTTTGTGAAATGTGTTTTAGCAATTGAAAAAAACTGTAAGCCACCATAGGGATGGACAAACCCGCAAATGCTTGTATACAGCATGTTGTGGAGATCCACCATAAGTTTTAAGCCATGTCATGTTTCTACACATATGCTTGATCTCAATATGGTCGCACTAACCTATTACCCTATGAAGGCATGCCCAGACAGCAAATGTGTTAATCGATTGCCGGTGTGTTTTTATGGTGTGTGTGTGTGTGGGTGGGTGGGTGTGGGTGTGTGAGTGTGAGAGAGAGAGAGAGAGAGAGAGTGTGTGAGTGTGAGAGTGTGAGAGAGAGAGAGAGAGAGAGAGAGAGAGAGAAAGAGAGAGAGAGGGAGAGAGAGAACGTGTGTGTGTGAAAGAGAGGGAGAGAGAGAGAGAGAGAGAGAGAGAGAGAGAGAGAGAGAGGGAGAATGCGCACACACACACACACACACACGTAATCCTAGTACAAAAACAACAGTGCCAGCCTAACAAAACTAACTCCCACTCCGTCTATTTCGAACTCCAATAAAGAACCACAATCTAACAAAACGACTGTTCAAGTCAAGTCAAGACAAAGTCACTTACAGGTGAGTCAGTCAAAGTGGGGTGGGACTGTCACTCCCTCCTACGCAGAGGTGAAGCAAAGCCGCCATGTCGTCAGAACCATCCCAGAAGTGAGAGCCCTCCCTGTCCGTCTGTCTTATCCATCAACGACCCTCCCACACAGTCCCAGTCGTCACAAACTTATAGTACAGAAGGGGGTCCAACTCCGTCCGGTCTGCTACCCGGCCGCATCCCTGGCCCAGCCCCTCTGTCGCTGGACGACGGCACGCGAGCCTGGCCGCTTAACTCCGACTGCTCCGTCTCAGGGAACGGAGTAAGAGAGCACGACCTCGTCCAAACAGGATTAGCTATAAATAGTCCTGCATATCCGTCCGGGGGTTGTAGCCGGTTGGTCGGTGGCAGTGTGCTCAGCCCTGGCTGTGTGGTGACTGTACTACTGTGTGGGGCTCTGGGTGCTGCCTGGAGGTAAACCACCAAATCTGCATGTGTTGTCGTCAGCGTCCCCCCCCATCCTCGCCACCCAATGGGTGAGCTCGCCCCCCAGGGCCTTACAAAGCCAGTGGTGGGGGATGTGCTCATCCCAACCCCCCCCCACCTGCCCCCCCCCACACACACACACACACACACATAAGAAAATTAACAGATCAAGCCAAGTGAAGTTACCCCCTTCTGATCAAAGACGGAGACCCCTCCCTGAATATCGTCTCACTACCGTTGTGACGCAGGCTGACGTAGAGCGACACAGAAGCACACATGCCACACACACACTCATTCAAGTGTGGTGCACTGCACATGTCACACAGGCGCACACCCCGCCCTCATGTGCACAAACACCCACACTCGGGGGGGATAACAGTGCACACACACGCACGCACACACACACACACACACACACACACACACACACACACACACGGACGGATTACAGGCACACAAAAACACACAGACACAGCAGGATTATACACACACATAAAACCACACACAAACACACACACACATTAACACTGCACAGACAGGAAGATTAGAGGCACACACAAATACACACACACACACACACACACACACACACACACACACACACTGCAGGATTACAATACAGCACACTGCTCGACAGGATGTGCAAATCTGAAATGCAGGCCAGTGGATGACATCATTCTTTAATGCCATCTCTCCCATGGTATGATACCCTGCCACTTACCCTGTTCACAAGCTGGACTACATGACGTTCTGCTGGTGGCGAATCACAGACAGGGATAACATGACGTTCTGCTGGTGGCGAATCACAGACAGACAGGGATAACATGACGTTCTGCTGGTGGCGAATCACAGACAGACAGGGATAACTGAGAACCATTGATATGCCACGAGGATCAGGGTTCTCGCTTTGCTCTACAATGGTATTTACTGCTTATGAGTGGAGTTCTGGTTGCTTTCAGCGTGTGTGTCTGTGTGTGTGAATGTGTGTGTGTGTGTGTGTGTGTGTGTGTGTGTGTGTGTGTGTGTGTGTGTGTGTGTGTGTGTGTGGGGTGGGGGTGGTAGGATGGGTGCAATTGGTGCCTTTTCGGACAGTGATACCTGTACTTTTCGTTATTATTCCTTTTTTTTTCCTTTTTTAAAATGTTTAAATCATGTTCGAAATAAAGATGCATTCATTCACTCACTCATTCATTCAATTCCAGGAAGTGAATTGACTAAATGGTTGATCTCCCTGATCATAAAATAGATTTAAGGTTTCGATTGTGAAGTGGTAAAAACACTCTGAATAAACCCCACACAGGCACACTTGCCTTCCAAGAAACTTCGATCTCTGCAGGTCGAGGCTGGCATGATGACTGGCAGCACCAAATGCAACCTTCCCTTGTTGTGGTCATCAAAAGAGCTAATTACATTATACTGTATGTCCATGATGCTGTCCTGCTGATCTGAACCTCAGTGTGCACACATGCACATCCCAGTTACAGACAGACAGACAGACTGTCAGACAGACACACACACACACACAGACACACACAAAATAACCTCAATCTTTTCTAATCTTCCTCTCAATGGCTAGAAATTGCTGGAGAAGCTTTAGAGGAAAACAGCATCAGTGCTTTTAAGGACACACAAACATGAGCAATATGGTGGCATCAAAGCTCCTCATGGACACTTAAAAACTGAGCAGCATTCAGTGAAAGACAACATTCCCTCAGGTGACAGGGGACCAGAACAGTGTACTCTAAGCATGACCTCAATGGCTCAAAAAGCACAACACAAAATGGTGTAGGAGAAATTACAATTTAATTGGCAATCATTATAAAGTCAAAAACCCTCATCAAACATAATTCAATTAGAATACCGAAGCGACCTAGATAACTTCCCAAACCTTTGGTGCTGCTCTACTGGGATTCAAATAGATCAGAAAGGACCAACTGAACCAACAAGATCAAATCTGACCAGAGATAATGGTCCTCTGATCACAGACTGGTGACAACATCAATCATTTCATACTCTAGTCTAGACTTTACAGAGAGAGCCCAATCTGAGAGTCAATCCTCTGAGATTCATAGAAGAGGAAAAATAATGAAACCTCTAATGACCACTTTAGAGAAACATGAGAAAGATATTTTATTACAGATGGTTATGATAAAGCATCACTCTTATGGGGACCTCTACTCCAAGAGAGGAGTACATCACCTGCTCTCAAACAATTCGGCCATGTGCTCATCTGCACCCATCCAGCCCTTCATTCCCATTTCAGTATTTGTTGGAGAGTTGATTGCTGTAGGAGGTAGTTCTTGGTGGAAGGAGTCTTTGACTTTGTGTAATGGTTACTTCCATTCCTATCACTGGCGGACTCAGAGGGGGCGACCGCCCCTCCTGGTGCCCCCACGGTTGAAAAACGTCTCTCTTAAGTGCCCTTTTGAGTGGCAAAAATGCCCTTTTGAGTGGCGAAAATGAGAGGACGTGCCCTATTGGTGCCCTTCCAATGGTCTAAACTTGACCATGTGCCCCCACAGTTGAAAAACATCGCACTAAAGTGCCCTTTTGAGTGGCAAAATTAGAGGATGTGCCCTATTGGCTGCCCTTCCAATGGTCTAAACTTGACCATGTGCACTGATGGGGTCCCATGTGGTGCACTAGGTGCCCTTTTTTTCTTTTCGCCCCTGCCCTTCAAACAGCCTGAGTCCACCACTGATTCCTATGGATAGGCACTATGGTGGCGGAGCAAAAATGTCTGACTCTCCATATCCTCAAAAATAATCCAAGGTCCACAGAAGTTGTTTTTCAAAAATTAAGCAATATTTATTACAACTATAGGCTAACAAATGAATACAACATTTTGATGGTCAGAATATGAATGATAATAAGGGTTGCAGAGATAATTAAAGATACGTGTCAAACAAAACAGTAGCATTCTCTATATCATCTTGGTAACAGGAAGTGAGGTCAGAGACTGTGTCTTCCTGCTCCGGCCACACCCTCCAGGTGAATCACCTGCCTATGTAAATCCCACTCCGGCCACTAGAGGGGGAGTGTCAGGTAATGACTCTACATTTGGAAACAATGACCTCCTCCACAGAGTCCAGACCAGACCAAATCACTCAGCCCCTCAATCCTGGGTTTTGGTGTGATAGTAGCCTATGTTTGGTGTTGGGGCCAGTGCTGAGCTGTGTGAGCTTGAGTCATGTTTGCTTGGAGAAAACCTACGCCCAACGTGCGGCTCAAACCCACGACTCCAGAGTCTCCTTGAGACCAAGGAAAACTGGAATAAGGCTCCTGGCTTACCTCATTGGTAAGGCATTGAATTTATACTCACTGGTATTAACAAGGGCAAGAACCAATCCGTGACCGTCTTTTTGACTTTGGTCGACAATGCGAAGCACGCAAGAGAACAAACTATGCATCCGTCATGAAGGAGGCAACCAGAGGCGCTGCTGGGATTCAAACCCAGGGTCTCCTGTTTACAAGACAGGTGCTTTCACCAGCTAAGCCACAGCGCCGGCTGCACGTGAAGAAAGGGTTTCAAAGCAGTGTCTTTCATTACATCAGAGCAGATTCCACATAAAAGGATACGAAGGCTTCCATCCCTTCAGGGAGACCATGCACAATCAAGGACCGCTATTCTGTGGATTCAGCTGAAATGACAGAACTCACGGCTTGAATGCGTGCGTACCTTCCATCAGTTGGATGGTGGTCAGGTGTTTGCAGCGACTGAGAGTTGGCTGAATTTTCAAGAGGGATCTGAGGTTGATGGCACTTTACAGAGTCATGTTTACTTGGAGAAAACGTGGGTCTCGAAACCACGACTCCAGAGTCTCCTTGAGACCAAGGAATACTGGGATAAGGCTCCTGTGGCGCAATCGGTTAGCGCGCGGTACTTATACGACAGTATGCAGCAGAGCAATGCCGAGGTTGTGAGTTCGAGCCTCACCAGGAGCAAAGCTTTTCGTTGAAGGTCTACATTTTGAGAAAAGGACCCTCTCATGGGCCTTGACAGATTATTCATACTGACTTCTGATCACTAAAAGTATATTGTATTGTACCTCATGTTATTCAAACCTAACTGTCGTAAAAATGTATTGTCCTGCATACTAATCTTCCAACAAAATAGCTTGCAGTATGAACATTGATTCACAGTCCTGGTCAGTTTATATGGTCTGCGAACCTCATCGGGAAGGCATTGAATTGATCCTCACTGGTATTAACAAGGACTGTGATCGTCTTTGGCCGACAATGTGAAGAATGTAAGTGAGCAAACCGTGCAGCAGACATGAAGTAGGCAACCAGAGGCGCTGCTGGGATTCGAACCCAGGGTCTCCTGTTTACAAGACAGGTGCTTTCACCAGCTAAGCCACAGCGCCGGCTGTTACATTGGCTGGGTTGGCCCGAGCTTCCCATGTCTCCGCAATGCTCCGCGCCGCGTTTGGCACATACCCTGATCCGTTTCGCCATTACTACAACCCACAGCAAGCCACTTCCTTCTCCAGGCTTTTATCAAACTACTGCCCCCATCTGGGACCGAAATACATTACACCCAAGTCTGAAATTCACTCGCTAGGTGTAGAACATGTCAATAACGCGATCCCCGCGAAAAAAAAAAAAAATCTATAAGACGCCAATTGGCGTCTTTGGCAGTCAACGTTACTATTCTATAAGACGCCAATTGGCGTCTTTGGCAGTCAATGAGTTAAAATCTGTCTCCATAGCTTTCACTATGAAGAGATACACGCAGTATAATTGTATCTACTAGCAGGGTGAGTCTTTCACTGGGGACGTGATGGAGTCATGTCATACAGCAGCAACAGATGCACTTCTGGTGTTTCAACTGTAACACCGTCACTGTCCACTAGAGAGCGCCATGGAGATGTCGTTCCACATTGTATCTATCGACATGGAATATTATAATAACGGTTCAGTCACACATGTGTATTAGGCATGTCCCAGCAGAAGCCAAACATATGAACAACATGTTTACAGACACAACCCAGTCCTAAAGAGCTAACCGAATCCTTATATGGGAATGGGGATTATAAAAGTCAAGTTGTTTGATGTCAGTCTGTCACGAGCAGAGGAACTGATACTTTAGCAGAACCTGTGTGTGTGTGTGTGTGTGTGTGTGTGTGTGTGTGTGTGTGTGTGTGTGTGTGTGTGTGTGTGTGTGTGTGTGTGTGTGTGTGTGTGTGTGTGTGTACGTGTGTACTCTGCACTGTAGACCTAATAGGACTCTGAGGACTCAGAGAGGATGAAATGGTGAGAGAAAAGTTACAGTCAGTATTTTAAAGCACTTTGAGCTGCAACGTTTGCAGGAAAAGTGCTATACAAATAAAAGTTATTATTATTATTATTATTATTATTTTGTCTTTATTAAGTGTGCTATACAAATAAAGGAGGAATTGTGCATAGGAAAAGTGCTATACAAATAAAGGTTATTAATAAAGGTTGTTATTAAGCATGTCACAATAACACCCCCCCCCCCCCTCGCGGCATTATTACGTCATACAACACCACTATAAAACCCGCTGTTTGTCTCGCAGAGCTTCATTAGTCACCGGACACACCGGAGACTCGGACAGACAGACCAACAGACTCGGTCGTTGACGGATATTCAACGACAGAAATGTTCAACGTTGGACAATTTAACTTGGAAAATGGGAATGACTAATAACAAGGTAAGTAACAGCATGCTTATAACTATAATTAGTTATTATGATTATTGTTATTGTTATTAACAGCCAATTGCTGTTATTATGAACAAGAACATGCATGTTGCTTAGCCTAAGTGTTGGTGATTTTGGTATCCAACTTTAAGACAAATACACGAATTCCTATCAGTATTATTAATAATTACTAGTATTAGCTGCAAAGTGCTATACGAATAAACGTTATTATTAGCATTAGGGTATGGGTAATTAGTTCACACAAGTTGCATGGTCACCATGGCACCGGCCTTGTTGTGACGTCGTCGCTGTTCTATGACGTAGGCTGCGTTCGTAAACTCGCTCTGAGACACACTGGGTTCACACGTCGAACGTGTTCTAAACTAAAACGACTCTACCATTATCTATCTATCTATATATAATATAATATAATTTAATATAATAATATATATAATAGATATATCATCTATACTATCTCTACCGTTCAACAGCGTTTTCACATTTGCATTGACAATGCCAAACAAAACACAGGTAACCATTTCATGAATGTGAAAAAGGAAAAATAGCGTCAAGAAGACCAGTACAGTATTGTATAACACTGTGAAGACCAGTATAGTACTGTATATAGCACGGTCAAGTGTAATCAGGGTTGCCAGATGGGATTGGATCAAGGACCCCAATTGAAATAAGCCAGTGGCTTTCTTGGGTTGTTATCCTGTTAGTTGACCTTGTATGTAATATGTACTTTCATGTACCTACTTCTGCAAATCTTCTAATAAAGTTTTCAATCAATCAATCAATTGTCCATTTCCAGCCTAACCAGTCTAAAACACACCCAAATGCTTTTTTTTCCCCCAGCCCAGTGTTATCAAAAGTAGCCCATTCGGCGGTAACCCGCCCCATCTGGCAACCCTGAGTGTAATACGCCTATATAGCACTGTCAAGAGTAGTATAGCACATATAACACTTAACCCCTGGGGTTGGGTCAGATCATTTGATGTATCTCTGAGGGCTGTAGACCCAGCAGGCCCCATTCTAACATGAACAGAACAAGCCTGTACACCCAGCAGGCCCCATCCTAACATGAACAGAACAAGCCTGTACACCCAGCAGGTCTCATCCTAACATGAACAGAACAAGCCTGTAGACCCAGCAGGCCCCATCCTAACATGAACAGAACAAGCCTGTAGACCCAGCAGGCCCCATCCTAACATGAACAGAACAAGCCTGTAGACCCAGCAGGCCCCATCCTAACATGAACAGAACAAGCCTTTTGCTGTCGTCGCCTTCTGACTGACTGATTGTCATTTTAATCCGTTCTTCTATGTGATCCTGTCTGAAGCTATTTTGACTTTGACGTAACAAGTCGACCAGAACGTTGATCTGAACTCTGTTGTGTTGCAGATGAGCAGAGGCACGGAGGCCACAGAGAGCTCAGACAAGGCTGCTAAGGTGGCTAAGACTAAGAGCACCAAGAAGGCCGCCAAGGCCGCCAGGAGGAGGAGCGCCAAGAGCGCCAGCAAGAGCTCCGACTCTGATTCAGGTGAGACTGTTTAAAATACACACAACTATTAATTCAGATGATGAATGTGCAATTTGGATGGAAAGACGTTTATTAGAAATGCTGCGTACCAATTTGCCTATGTATTCTGCCATAGAGGCCATAATAATACTGTATTTTAGACACAACTTTCTATTTTCCTATTTGAAACATACATAGATAGTCATAGATAGATGTGTTGGACTTTAGATACAACTGTGTATATTTAATCTCTCCTTGTATTTTGTCAGCAGCTGCCTCCCGGACCGGTCCAGACCGGTTTGAGAGCCGAGTTGCTGTGGTGGAGCTGGTGGAGCAGAAGGCTCATCAGGCTGCAGAGGAAAAGGTGTACCCCATCCTGCTGGACTTCCTGAGGGGTCTGAGTAATGAGTATGTTTAATGTCTCCCTGGGACGGAGGGGTTGTAGTATTTCTACCTTCAAAAATGACCAACAAGCTATTAGATGTCCACTTTCAATTCTGGACGTTACAATTCACATTTCTCAAAACAAACAAACTAAAACTTCTATGACGTCTTGCCGCAAAGCCTTCTGGGACATGCAGTTCTACCTATTCTTAGCCAATACAACGGAAATGTACTTTTTAACTCTCTTAACAATCAATCAGTCATGTAACATATGAATCAATCATGTAACTATACAGTTAATCATGTAACCTATACAGTTAATCATGTAACTATGAAGTTAATCATGTAACTATACAGTTAATCATGTAACTATAAAGTTAGGACAGGGATCTCTCAGTAGGGGTCTAGTCTTGCACATCTACCATGTCTGTAAAACATTTATTTAAATGTTCTTAACAGCTGAAAATGTTTCCTTGTTTCTTTTCTCATCCAGGCAGTGGATAGTGATCCGAAAGGGCATGATAGACCCTGTGAGTTGTGATTGATCAACCGATCGTTCATTTAATCAGCCTGTATTTGTAAAGCACATTTCATACACACATGTGAATACAATGCTCCTGAACATTCTGGAACACCAACAACAACAATGGATCTGAAATTTCTCACCAGTCACACCTTGACTTGTGTTTATTTACCAGTCACACCTTGACTTGTGTTTATTTACCAGTCAAACCCTGACTTGTGTTCATTTACCAGTCACACCCTGACTTTTATGTTTATTCTCAGTAAAATGTACAAAAGACAAAATACACATGTTCATAATATAACATATCACACATCATCATAACGTCACTAACACGTGTGATCTGATGTCATCGTGTTCTTCTGGCGGAACCACAGACGACCAGGACGCAGCTGAGCCAGGTCTGCCGCAGGGTGGTGAAGGTCGTCACTGAGGCGGCCTTCCAGGTGTTCATGCCGGCCCTGGTGAAGATCCTGGAGGAGAGCGACAGAGAGGAGGAAGAGGAGCCGACCCTGGTGAAGATCCTGGAGCAGAGCGACAAAGAGGAGGAAGAGGAGCGCCCCGGGTCCCACCCAGAGCGCTCCTCCAGTACCAGCCTCCAGAGCCGGGAGTCTGGAGCCGCTCTGGTCTCCTCTCCCCCGAAGTAAGGCCCATTTACATACACAGCCACTGAGGAAGGGACCCAGCTACTCTTTAGGGGGTTGATGACGGATGTTTATGTTTAGTTTTTAGAGGTTTATCAACTACAGCAGAGAAAGAGCCTCGTTGACAGGCCTCGTTAGCCGCAGGAGGTTTAAAACTGAAGGGAAATAGAACTTAGGAAAGGACCGTTATCATTACATCCAGAATACGAGACAAATGTCATGACCATTTTTTGGTGAATTTAAGCTAAATAGTGGAAATGCCACCACTCATCCGTAATCAGACTTAGCTGAGGTGCTGGAGCTGAAGAGTATCAAATGGAATGAAAACAAGCAGCATCCGCACACTCAAAACTGTGCAAAAATCAATTATTTATTGCGAGCTTTCGGTCTTTCATAGACCTTCTTCAGGCATACAGCCTGAGACTGTGAATTTAAGTGAATTTCAGCTACAATCATAATTTGTGTGACATAATGTTTCAGACATCAGACTGTAGTGTTCATGTTCATGTTTCTGTTTGTAGCTCCAAGACGTCCCTGCAGAGGGCGCTGGTGAGTGACCCCCTGAAGGACTTCTTTGGGGTGACGGCGGACACCGTTGTCCAGGCCCTGGGTGACGACATGTCTTACTCACCTGAACTGACCAAAGCTCTGGTGGGGGAAACGCTCAGCCAGCTGAACTCCGCGTTCTCGGTGGTCGTGGTCTACAGCCCCTGTGGACTCCCAGTGATGACCGAGAGGCAGGATGCCATGCTGGCCACCGAGGAGATGGTGCGTGTCATCTCTGGCACTCTCCAGGCGTTTGGGGTGACCGGACAGGTTGCCTCAGCGTCTCCACCAGTGGACCGGGTAAGTATGGAGGTAAGTGAAGGGATTCTTGCTCCTCTGACGGGTGAGGTCATGGCCGCCATCGCTGACACCATGGAGAGCTGCAAGGAGACACAGGGAGGCAGACAGGACGCAGCGGAAACGCTCAGGGAGGTGGCGCTGGATATACAGTTGCTCTCTCAAACACATTCCTTGGAAAAGACCAGAATTGCCCCCTGTGATTCTGGAGCCTCTGAGGATGTGGTGAGCCAGATTGACCTGGCCATCATCGGTAGTGAAGATATCCACACACAAGCCGCAAGATTTGTGAGTGGGAGTCTTCCGAGTGCTGCTCGCATTCTAGCCCACGAGAGAGCTGAGGCGAACAAGATCGTCGATGCGTTCGTGGCGGATGTAAAGGCCGAGACAGCGCAGGCCGCGGAGGCGGGAGACAGCACTGTGCAGGCTGGAGGCACAGTTCACCACGCCGCGTCCTCCATCCACCAGCCCGGTGGATGTCCCAGCAGGATACACAGGCTGTACAGCACGTTGAGGCTGTACAGCGCTCCAAATGAGATCATTAGAGCTCTGTCCACCACGGAGTTTGAGAGGAGGGGAACTCACGCTGTGAGGAACATCCTCATTAAGTCCTCTGAGTCCGTCACCAGTGGGGTCAGTCAGGGTTCTTCCACCACGTCCGCTGACAGAACGGACTCTGCTGCAGAGGATATTTTTAGCACCGTTGTGGACGGTGTGAAAAGACTTTTCCAGAGAGGCGAGTCTTCTGGCAATCTTTGCCCTGCAGATTTTGGTCTTCTGCCAAGCATAGACCCGGAGGCTTCTGAGAGTGGGATTAGCGTGTTAAATGCAGAATTTTCTTCCACTGCACAAAGGCTGTACAACAGTCTGCGGCAGAAGTTGAGGACGTTTCTGTCTTCACAAAAGCAGCCCCAGACAGAAACCCTAGTAGCGCTGGCCAAGAAGAGCATCAGCCAAATCCTGGGTGTGGTCCAAGAGGACATGTCAAAATCTGACCAGTTGAACAGGACAGGTGAGCTATTATTAGTGGGAACTATGCTGGAGAACTTGGAGACGACCACCTCCCCTACATCAACGCAGTCCTCTCAAACATTGAGGTCGGAGAAGACATTGGAAGATATGTCCTTCACACTTCCTGGGACCCCATCTCCATCTGAGCTCCAAAAGGTCATAAGTTTCCCTATTGTGCATAGGTCAACAATTGACTGCACAGGTGAGGATGATCTTCATGATCAGAATGATTCGATGCTGGAATCATCATCGGCTGGTGCTAGGGACTCCATGGCTGCCATTGTGGAGACCATACTCCACGATGGCATACTGAATGCAGGGCTGCAGCAGGCCTCTGGCTTTCTGGATAGACTGGAGGAGCTCCTTTCCCAAGGGAAGGTCCAGGCTCTGTCCCGCGACCTGGTCGACCGCCTGAAAAGCCTGATGCTTGAACAGGGAAAAGACCATGCGGGAACTGGCAAAAGTCAATCCGACTCTGCTCTCCTGGAACATACCCAAAGAGGGAGTGGAACAAGAGGACCCTCTTCCTCTGCGGTGATCCGCGCTTTTGCCGAGGAGTCGGTGAAGCGGTTGTTGGCGACTCTCCTCGTCCCTCCCACGTCCTGGGGCTTGGATCAGAAAGCCTCCTCCTCCTCCTCCAGCTCACAGGTCTACGAACCGACTGTGAGCCTGTTCACAACGGCCTTGGTCCAGCAGGTCATGCTCTCTCTGGAGGAGACACAGTCTGCCACATGTCCCCCCTCCCCCACGCTCTTTGGTACCGGTGGGTGCCAGAGTAGCGTGAAGGCGAGTGGCTCTGTAGAGTCAGGTTCTGTTAGCAGGTGTGTGTCGCCGACCGGATCTGAGGCTGAGGCGACCCAGGCTGAGCCCAAAGTAAAGAAGGGGTCCAGGTTTGTCAGGTTCCTCAAGGGCGGCTTCAAGGTAAACCAGACGTTACTATACTTTATACATCCCTGTCCCGAGTTTGACATTTAATAGTCTCTGTAAACATTACGACCGTTCAATGTCATCTGTCATCTATATACACAATTTCCTCTCTTACACAGTGTTTTAGGAGTTATGGTGTCTTACCAATTCCATTGATTAAAGATAGGCCTGTCATGTAAACGTGTGTTACTTTGTTTTTGTA
>NC_137684.1:26357780-26360280 GCF_963989245.1 Nansenia antarctica | reverse complement strand
CTTTCCTGTGGTAAAATATGTGTTGTATTTTTATTTTTTATTTTTTTTAAATCACATAATTATACTTACACTTAATTATTTGTTAGAAGCAGCATCATAAAGCGTCTTTGAGTGTCTACAAAAGCGCTATATAAGTCTAATGTATTATTATTATTATTATTATTATTATTATTATTATTATAAAATGTCATTGAGGGGAGCATGCAGCATCTGGCCTGTGGAGGGAGCTACCGGACCGTAGTGGAGTGTGGGTGATTAGATGGGATAATTGGACGTTGGCTCGTGCCAATTATGCCATCACCACTGGCATTTGGGGCGTGTGTGTGTTTACTCTATTCCTGGGGGCAGTGACCTGGGAGCGGTGACCTGGGAGCGGGCGTGAGGAGTGAAGCGGACGCCACACGCAGTGAAAGAGGCAGCGAGCGATGGCCTGAGGAGAACTGGACGCGCCGCTGGGCTTTGGACGTTATTATTTGTCCTCATTATATTCCAGCACAGCTGGCGGGTGTGTGGCTGAGGTCCGCTTTAAGTTGACTGTAATAAACGGGCGACCTCCCTCTAGGACTAAACCTGCTACGTTTGGCACCCAACGTGGGGCACAGAGGGGGGGGGGGTATTTATCATTTATCACAGTCAACATTTAATACGGGGAGGTCGGAAATGTGTTACAGACAGTCGACTTCAAGCGAACCTCAGGCAGCAGCACACCCCCGCCAGCTGTGCTGGAATATAATGAGGACGAACAATAATATCCAAAGTCCAGCGGCGTGTCCGGGTTCTCAACCCTTTCGTTTCCTCACTCAGAACCGCTTTGCCGCAGAACAGCCTTCAAATCATCAACAGGACAGTACTTGTATGTGAGTCCAGCTTTGTGTGTACTGTCACATTTAGCTGAGGAGGTTGACCTTTGACCTCTGTAATAATATATACAGTATACCTGATCATAGATCCACCTCTCTGGGGGGTTAGGGTTACTGTATAGGGAGGTAGGCCTACTTCACGTCCTTGAAGAGAGGATAGAAAGGAATTCAAATTCCCCTCTCCTGAGACAACTCAATGGGTTTTAAGTGTGTAATCAAGAGTCAATAATTACCTTCACCAATCAATCTTCTCAAATCCTGATTATGGATTGTCCAGGATTATGTTGCCCAGCAAATTGTAGATAGAAGGCATTTTTAAAAATGTTTCTGTGTATGTTGTTATATTGAACTTGAAGTGTTTGGTTTTCTGTGTGTTAAGTGTTTGTGTTTGTGTTAAGTGTTTGTACTGTTTGTACTGTTTGTACTGTATGTGTTTTTAATTGTACATACATTATATTATTATATACATACATTATATTATTATATTATTATTATTACATTCCCTTGAGATTCTGGTCCATGATGACATCCTGTCGATTTTTCAAGTGCTCTTTCAAGCTGTGCATCTCCTGTTCTACCACATCCCAAAGGTGTTCTATTGGATTCAGATCCGGTGACTCTGAAGGCCATTGAAGAACACTGAACTCATTGTCATGTTCATGGAACCAGTTTGAGACGACTTTTTTTGTTTTGTATATTATCATGTTGGAAGTAGCCATTAAAAGATGGGTACATTGTTGCCATGATGGGATGCACATAGTTAGCAACAATACTCAAATAGGCTGTAGCATTCAAGTGATGATTGATTGGTATCAACAGGCAGGGCCGGCCTGTGGGTCTGTTGGGCCCCAGGCGAGATCTTGAAAATGGGCCCCCCCCCCTCGTAGTAACTCGTTTTTACAAATAATAATCGCCACGTTGCTCAACGTCCAAGAGAAACACTGTGACTGGTTAAATTGATTCACCAGACATCTTTCAATCATCTTAGCTGACACCTAATTTCACCAGTCACAGTGTTTCTCGGACGTTGAGCAACGTGGCAATTATTATTTCGTTAGCCTCATAGCATAATTGCCTAAGTCATGCTTTACTTGGTCACCTGGTCACTGGGCCATCTTTGTAGGTAGTGTCAACAACAATGCCTATGTCAAAGAGATGACTTGGGCAGATAGTGATTTTGGAATGTAACAAGCATTCTGATAGGCATTGTTGGCAATAATGCACAGTGAATCAGCAGTGTTAGGAGAGTAGAGTTAGGCAGATATCTCAATTTGGCCTGTAGTGGCTTCAAACTATTTAGTAACCAGGCAAGACAGGGGTTTTGACGCACATCCAAATATTCTAACCAACAAAATCGTATATCCAGTCCAGGTAGAATTGCAACAAAAATATGGATTTATTCTCCTTTAAATATAAACATAAAATTCACACTTTCAATGGCATCTTTAGAAAATAGAAAAATAACAAAATAAAAAACTCACCAGCCGCCGCTGATTTGGCAGTATAGCCCACAGAAGTTCAGAGTATATATCTCAGTATATTTCTCAATATAAATCACAGTATATTTCTCAATATAAATAACAGTATATTACATAATATATATATATACATATACTGTATAACACGTCTGGAGCCTCCTC
>NC_137684.1:26330280-26352780 GCF_963989245.1 Nansenia antarctica | reverse complement strand
CATTTATTCATTCATACTAGGCTCTATACGTCTGGTTTACACATGCTTACTTGGAGAAAACCTACGACCAACGTGGGGCTCGAACCCACAACTCCAGAGTCTCCTTGAGACCAAGGATTGTTGGAATAAAGCTGCTGTGGCGCAATCAGTTAGTGTGCAGTAGGTATGCAGCAGGGCAATGCAGAGGTTGTGTGTTCGAGCCTCACCTGGAGCAAAGCTTTTTGTTGAACGTCTACATTTTGAGAAAACAAACCATGCATCCGTCATGAAGTAGGCGAATAGAGGCGATGGTTCTCAAGCCTAATGGCCCTTAGAGCAGGAGCCTCTCCTGGTTCCGTAGCGTGAGGCTGCTTGATGTACAAGTCCACCCCCTGGACATGACGCTGGTATGCTGCAATCTTATCCCCAATCCAACCCTTAATGCTGAGTGCCAAGGTAGCAGGGAAGCATCGGTTACCATTTTTTATAGGTGAGAATGGGAAGTACTTCAAAAATCCAAATCCACCAGCTACTGTCAGGCTTTTACCAACAGGGATGACTTTTCATTCCGTGTTGACCCACCTGACACAACTAATGAAAGTCTTCAATCAAGACTTCGACTGCTTGAATCAGGTGTTTTTACTGGATCGCCCACGTCCACTGTTTTTTAGAGTAAAGACACCTCAAACCAGACAGCCTAGAATCCCACATGGCTACAAACATAAAATACACAGCATTGCCTCATGATTCATTAGCTTTAATTAAAAAAAAGATCATCAACACTCGTTCTCATCTCATTTTGCGGTTGAATGAAGTTCACAATTCCATGTTAATATAACAAATTGCTTCTATTCAGGCAATACAGGGGGGGGAATGCCAAATCATACAGAAACAAAGGTTAGTAGACCAGGGAATCCCCCCGACTCTAGTCCTGGTGAGCCACTGGGTGTACTTGCTTTCTTTCCTTCCATCCCAGCACTAACACGCTTGATTAATTAATTAATCTTATTAATCGTGAGATTAACTGAAGACTGAAGACTGACTAATGTATGATTCAAAACAAGCATGTTAGTGCTGGTCTGAAACTGAAGCATCTACACCCAGCAGCCATATTGAAAGTTGACGAACCCTGACTGACTAATAGTGATGAGCTGCAAAAAAAAAAAAAATGACATTGAGGTTTAAGGCTGTTGGCGTTTCAGGATGGCAAAGCTCTAACATACAAAACAGTCCAGTTACATCAGACGTGTACAATCAAAGCCAAATCTCAACAACATCCCTTCAGTATATAATTCTGGTAGAGCATCCATACACGTCGAGATGTACCCTAATATACAGATACTATTTTGTACAAGACATTCTTTCTGATCTAGCAAATCCTTCCTCCATGTCCAATGTTATCGTCACTGAATGATTTAGTTGATATGAAGAAGGCACAGCTGAATTAGTTTAGCTTTGAGGACATTACTGTCATGCTTTCATATATAAAAATCACACAATAACTCACACCAATGGTCTTGGAACAACCTTCTATGACATACAGAATATTTGGAAGCATGGAAAAATGGATAAACTGGGCTAAATGGATAAATGTAGCATTAGCCTATACGGTTATTATGTGGTTAGACAACTGATCCCCCATGTTTTGCATGCTCTCTCTCTGGATCACCACTAGCAAAGAAGAGATGGTTCCTACCACAGAATATACGGTCGTCAAAGACTCTCTGGCTCTGACGTAACAGTGGCTGACTAATAATGATTCTTAAAACACTGCATATGTGTATAGTACATACAATGTTTGTATTGTTTGCTAAGCTGCCTAGCTGGTTGATGGATTACAAAATTCACTAACAAAAACGGATAAATCTTACTTTATCCCAAACACATTCATTTCTGTGTGAACTTTGGCTTGATGGACAGGATGGAACATATTGAAACACTAGTAATCTGTGCAGTAAATAGCCAGAGGAACTATTAAAACATTATTATAATTAGCGATTTCCTCTGGCTAGCAGTCACGGACGGTTAGTATGATGTTCTTGTCATTCAAGAATAGGGGTTGGTGGGTTGGTAAGTGCAATAGGTGTGGGGCTAGATGGGATGCCCCCTGGTGGAATATAAAAGCATCACATCTTGGAAGCGGCAGCCACGGCAGAAGGTCCTCCCCGGGTGTACACTCGCACTGCGTCCTGTGAGAGAGGGAGAAAAGGAGGGGAGAGGGAGAAAAGGAGGGGAGAGGGAGGAGAGAGGAGATTAACACTTACAGCATTTCTGCACTGCAAAATGTATAGCTTTGTGGACAGGATCAACTTAGGCAAGGCAAGTTTATTTGTACAGCACATTTCATACAACAGGGGCAATTCAAAGTGCTTTACATACATTATTTACAAATACAGCAAGAGAAGCATAGTAAGAAAATAAAAATGACAATGAATAAAAGCAAATATAAGAAGTAAATGGATAAAACATTTAATAAGTTAATGGAAAAAAGACATTGATAGAAGTGTTTGGGTTTAATCATAACAGCTGCAAAACATGAAGGTTTTTAGCTTAGATTTAAATATTTTAAGGGTTTGGGCCTGTTTGATTTCTTCAGGGAGTTTGTTCCAGGAGCATGCAGCAGCGTGACTGAAAGCTGCTGCACCGTGTTTTGTTTTGATTGAAAATCTCACATTAAAATTACCCTGCCACCTCCCAACTGAAAAACCTCTATCCCTCCTCTCTTGACTTCGCAGTGACCTTGGCCTACCTACATATCTGACCTTGACCTAACTGACTTTTGTACTTTTATTACATGTTTTCCCCTCCTATGTTTCTTTACTTATACATCTATTTTATTAATATATATTATTGTGACATTTTCATTATTTGCTTACTTTTTTGTTTGTTTGTTTGTTTTGTTTTTTGTTGTGATGTACCTGTGTGTTTGTGATGTAAAACTGAAAAAACCATAAATAAATCATAAAAAAAGAAAAGAAAATGAACATCTCAGAGGTTCAGAGGAGAACATAGAGTAAACAATGTTACCTTCTTAGGCTCAGCGTTGTACTTGTTGAGCAGGGCCTCGACCCGGAGACCATAGTCTGGATGGATCGCCATCAGGTTCTGGATCTAAGACAATGAGAAGAGAAATATAGAAACGGATGAGAACTGGGGACGGTAGGAATCGGACGACAGGCTCATTGTAATGCATGGAACGGAACAGGGAATGGTGTGTTTGATAACATTCTTTATTGCCCATGCATTAAAATGAGCCTGTCCTCCGATTCCTCCCAGCCTCCCCTGGTGAGAACATTTGTGATAGCTACCCATAGCAATAGCAGTAAAAGTTGACATTCCATTCATGGATTGTAATCATAATAATAATAATACATTAGACTTATATAGCGCTTTTCTAGACACTCAAAGACGCTTTACAATCTGAAAAGATAGAGTAGTAAAATAAAAAGAAACAAAAAAATACATAAAAGAAAGTATAGGGGTCTAATTAATTTTTAGATGACTAAATCTAAGTTTAAGCGTCTTTATAGGACAATCTACTCTGTATACTGCAATTACACGGGCGGAGAAGCGGCGAACAAGCCACGCCAGCGTCCTCTCTCAACCGGCATTTTTTTTTGGGAAGCTCAAATTTGTATCAAGGTTTTATGAAAGTCCTTGGTTATAATTGTTGTTATAATGATGATGACAGTGACACAGACAGATGTGTGATGAAGATGATGACGACGCCTCACCATGCGTTTCTGGATGAAGAGCTGCGCCGCCTTCATGTGTCCAGCCATGTTCTCACACAGCCTCTGACGCTCCTCCTCCGTCAGCACCTGAGCGTAGAAGGCACGCACCTGCACCACACACACACACACACACACGCACACGCACACGCACACGCGCACACGCACACGCACACGCACACACACACACACACACACACACACACACGCACGCACACACACACACACACACACACACACACACGCACGCACACACACACACGCACGCACACACACAGACACACACACACACACACACACACACACACACACAGACAGAGACACAGACACAGAGACAGAGACAGAGACAGAGACAGAGACACAGAGACAGAGAGACAGAGACAGAGACAGAGACAGAGAGACACAGACACACAGACACACAGACACACAGACACACACACACACACACACAGACACAGACACAGACACACAGACACAGACAGACAGACACAGAGACAGAGACAGAGACAGAGACACAGAGACAGAGACAGAGACAGAGACAGAGAGACACAGACACACACACAGACACAGACACAGACACAGACACACAGACACAGACACACAGACACACAGAGACACAGACACAGACACACAGACACACACAACATGTTTGAAATGTAATGCCCAAACCATGTCAAATTCTTTGATTATATATTTTTGTTGCTACATAATAAGGGACCTCACCTGTGTGACGTTGTCCTCGTCAGAGCTGTTGTATCGGTCTACGTCAGGAGACACCTTGAACTTGGACTCCAGGAAGCGGGGCTGGATCTCCGGGGCGCTGAAGCTGTTGGGGTAGTAGTTAGGAGCGCCACCTAGTGGACGGAGAGAGAATAACCAAGATTAGAGAGAGAGAGAGAGAGAGAGAGAGAGAGAGAGAGAGAGAGAGAGAGAGAGAGAGAGAGAGAGGGTATTCAAGCACTTTCAATGACCCATGTCTATTTACGAAAACTTTTAAGACCTTGATTTCTTTTTCGCAAATTCACAAACTTTCAAGGATTTCAAGGACCCGTGGGAACCCTGTGTATGGCCACTAATGTGGGCTTGGGATCTCACCCTGGTTGTCAAACATGCACATGGGCCCGTCCCTCTGGTAGTTGGACACCCGGGTCCTGTAGGGGCAGTTGACAGGCAGGTGCAGGTAGTTGGCACCCAGCCGGTGGCGGTGCGTGTCTGGGTAGGAGAACAGACGACCCTGTGGAGGAAAGACAGACAGACAGACAGACAGACAGACAGTTAAGTCAAACAGATCAGGGTCACACTGTCCACTGTAGCAGCTTCCTCCTGGTTCTGGTGGCTGTGGCTCAGGAGGTAGAGCCGGTGTCTAACGATCGCAAGGTCGGGGGTTCGATCCCCGGCTCCTCCTGTCCACGGCAAGACACTGAACCCCAAATTGCTCCCAATGAGCGGGCCGTCGCCTTGCATGGTAGCTCGCCGCCATTGGTGTGTGAATGTGGGTGTGAATGAGAGGCCATTGTAAAGCGCTTTGGAATAAGGCGCTATACAGGTGCATCTAAAAAAAATATATACTATATTGTGGAAAAGTTATTATATATTCTAAGAGATCTGGGCAGCCTCCTTAGATGTCAGCACTCCCTAAATGTCATGTGCGTGGACCCTGGCTGTCCAGCGGATATGGAGAGCATGCAGTGCGGTGTTACCTGCAGCATCTTATCTGGGCTGGCCTCGATGCCAGGGGGCATGTTCGAGGGGTCGTAGGCCATCTGCTCCACCTCTGCAAAGTAGTTGATGGGGTTCCTGTCCAGCACCATCCTGCCCACGGGGATCAGGGGGTACTCCTTGTGGGGCCACACCTGAAGAAAGACGTACATCAGTTATTTTTACAACTTGTATGTACTAGGAAATGATAATAGTGTGTACCACGTCTCTGGCTCTTACTACTAATTAAAAGGCACAATCTGGGATTTGTTCTGTTGTTCAACGATCATTTCAATTAAAAGTATACAGTGCCCTCCGTAAGTAACGGGACAGTGACGCATTTCTTCTTCTTTTTTGATATGGAGGTTATAGTATAGATTGTTAGCTTTTATAAAGGTATTTGTGTACACAGGCGTGGTACGTGAGCAGTTAGATGTGTTGCGTCCCACAAATGACATATGGTCCTTGCTCAACAGTTGGCTTCCGTGTCCTATAGACGGAACGGGAGGAACCTGCACCGGTAGGAAATACAGCTAGCACTATTCCTCTCAGCCTCCTCCTGATTCCTCCATGTCACTCTGAACCCCACCTTCCCAAACTTTGTCTGTAGAAGACCCTCCCCGGAATGGACCTATCGCTAAGCCACACCCTCTTTGAAAACTCAGACAAACAAACAACGCTTCACTGGCAGTGACTGACTGACCGACCGTGACTGAATGACTGACCGACCGTGACTGATTTACCACAGCAAGTAATACACATGTTTTTTTAAAGATGACAAGAATATTTAGTCTAGAAGCTTTTCACCATCAGATATTAGCGAGGTGGTTGTCCGAGTTTTCTGCCTGTAGTGACTTTTGCTGTGATATGATTGGACAATTTCTATTTTGGGGCGTGGCTTAGCAATAGGTCCATTGTTTCTCCCTTGTAGAACTTCTCAAAAGCTAGGAAATAAGTAATGTAAAAGCTAACGTTTTAAGAGCCATTGCTCTTTATGACTTTGCCATGGATGTCCAGAGGGGTGTGAAGGCTGTGGTGACGGTACCTTGGTCAGGTCGAAGGGGTTGAACTGGAACGTCTCTGCCTGCTCAAAGGTCATGACCTGGATGTGGAAGCTCCAGGAGGGGCAGTCGCCCTCGGCGATGGCGTTGTAGAGGTCTCGGAGGGCGTAGTCAGGGTCGGTGGAGGCCAGGCGGTCAGCGTCCTCCACGTTAAGGTTCTTGATGCCCTGGTCAGGCTGGAATGGACATGGGCGTTGTTTCACTGAGGGCTCTGTCTAAACTCTCTTATTTCTATCCCTACCCATTTACAAGGTTCCCACACCTTCTGAAACATCATCTTTCAAGGACTCAATTCCCTCAAATTCAAGGATCCAACACGGCATAGTTTGAGACAGAACTAGTTGACGAGCTAAGTAAAACATTTTTGAATATATATATATATATATTTATTTTTAGAGAGAGAGAGAGAGAGAGAGAGAGAGAGAGAGAGAGAGAGAGAGAGAGAGAGAGAGAGAGAGAGAGAGGGGAATTTAAGCACTTCCAATGACCCATGTCTATTTTCAAAAACTTTTAAGACCTTGATTTTTTTTTTCTCTCAAATTCACAAACTTCACAGACCTTGAAATGGAACTTGCAGTAGACGGGATGTCCATCTGCGTTGACCATCTTGAAGGTGTGGGAACCGTAGCCGTTCATGTGACGAAAGCCATCTGGCAGACCGCGGTCGCTAAACAGGAAGGACACCTGATCAGAGACACAAGGAGAGAAGAAAAGAGCAGATATACAAGAGAGATCAGTCAGGTAAGGGGACACCCGACTTATTCTATTCAACCAATTGCAGTCCAGCCTCTGAATAAGTGTGTCCTTTCTCGAATTTAGCTTGAATGTAAAAATGTACTCCAACTCACGCAGGCAACATTTCACACTCCACCTGCAAAAGGTACAGCTAACATGTTGTACAAGTAACTACACGCTGGTAGTGAACGCAGGGCTTTTCCCACTGTGACGACGTCAAGCGCTGGGGAGTCTAAACAGGCAATGGATTCGCTGAGTAATCCCCACTACTCTACACTGACTAGGTAGTAGTGGGGATTACTCAACGAATCCATTGCATTGCAATATTTTGGTTTGACTAGCGAGTGTGTCGTTGACTTTCAACAATGTTCGAAATGTATTAAAAATGTTCGGAATAAAAGTCTAAACATTTTGATCGGTTGCCGACTTGTTCCTGCTTTTCACGAGCTGCTGTCACATTTATTTATAAACTCCTAAAAAAAGTTCGGAAACGTTATTTCGGTCGATTATTCCTCCCCAACAGAAGAATATTGGAGGGGATTTTGGCACATTCTTTTGGGCCACTACCCACACGGTAAGCTGTGTTGCTCATTCCACGAATGCATGATCCTGACAAGTTGTACCTAGTTGTAAAGGTAACTAATCAGGCTTTCCAACGATATAAAATACAATACCAATTGGTATTATTAAAGGGGAGGAATAATCGACCAAAATAACGTTTCCGAACCTTTGTTTAGGAGCCCAATAAATTTCCATCGTTAGCTAGCGTACCTGGTGCAGAGACTCAGGTCGCAGGCTCCAGAAGTCCCACACCATGTCAGCGTCCTTCAGGTGAGTCTGGGGGTTGCGCTTCTGAGAGTGGATGAAGGACGGAAACTACAGGGAGAACAGAGACGTCAGAGAGACACGTTGTTAACGGAGCTTCACTTCATACAGGGAGTTAATTTACTAGCTTTCCTTTCCTGGCGTCTCTAAAACACGGATCATCTTGTCCACCTTCACACACTGACCCACTCTCTCTCTCTCTCTCTCTCTCTCTCTCTCACTCTCTCTCTCTCTCACACACACTGACCAGTAGGGCGTCCCTGATGAAGAAGATGGGGGTGTTGTTGCCCACCAAATCCCAGTTCCCCTCCTCAGTGTACATCTTGATGGCAAAGCCTCGCGGGTCACGCACAGTGTCAGCTGACCCCGACTCCCCAGCTACAGTGGAGAGATGGAGAGGGGGGGGAGAGAGAGAGAGAGAGAGAGAGAGAGAGAGAGAGAGAGAGAGAGAGAGAGAGAGAGAGAGAGAGAGAGAGAGAGAGAGAGAGATGACATGTAAGAGTGAGAAATGCGCACACACAAACAACATGAAACAAAAGGTAGAAAAGAGGCAACTGTGAAAACAGAATTGGAGCATCCTGTTAGTTAAGACAGGACACCATAACACCGAAACGACAGCATGGCCACATAGTTCTGTTAAGACAGTTGTCAGGGTGCTGCAATGTTGATCTGATGACAAAATAACCTGTGTTTCATAAAGGGAAGCTATCCAAAGGTAGAAAAGAGGCAACTGTGAAAACAGAATTGGAGCATCCGGTTAGTTAAGACAGGACACCGTAACACCGAAACGACAGCATGGCCACATAGTTCTGTTAAGACAGTTGTCAGGGTGCTGCAATGTTGATCTGATGACAAAATAACCTGTGTTTCATAAAGGGAAGCTATCTAAAGGTAGAAAAGAGGCAACTGTGAAAACAGAATTGGAGCATCCGGTTAGTTAAGACAGGACACCGTAACACCGAAACGACAGCATGGCCACATAGTTCTGTTAAGACAGTTGTCAGGGTGCTGCAATGTTGATCTGATGACAAAATAACCTGTGTTTCATAAAGGGAAGCTATCTAAAGGTAATTTCAGCTACACTTCATAATGGGAGGCTATATTCTTGAAACCTCACAAACTAATATGGAATTTTGATTATTTGAAGTAGCCTATACCTGCATGTCATCAACAATTGAGTCTTTTTTTAGTACAAGCCTAAAACGGCGATACCGAACCTTTCGATTTGTGCAGGGCCTCGTTATTAAGAAAAGTATCCAGATTGACATCTGGAGTCCTCCAATTGTTGACATTAATGCAACTGTGTAATCATTGAATTAGGTCAATACAATGCAAAAAAGAATGAACTCAGCCTACTGTAAAAAAAAAAAAAAAAGCAACAAACTGTGGTCAAATGTGAAGCACCAATATAACAGTAAAACAGTATAACAGTAAAACAGAACACAGTCCACAGACAAATCTGTCAGCCCAATGCTCCACCAGGCAAACCACATTCAAAACAAATCTAGATTGTCTCCAGGCTTATAACAAGCAATGGAATTACTCCCAAAAGTGTTCCACGTGTCATTCAGAACCAGGGTGAATTTGTCTGTCTCCCTGTGCGTGGATATTGTGTCCTTATCAATCAGACACACATACCTGTAGGCTACTCTATAGCCTACATAGACACACAGCTGGAGAGAATATGGTGGTTCTAATAGATGAAATGAAATGATGAAATGATGAAATGAAATGATGAAATGATGAAATGATGAAATGAAATGATGAAATGATGGCTTGAGTAAAAGTCTGCATTTTGAAACACAGGTGTGATGAAAGGTGTGTGTGTGTGTGTGTGTGTGTGTGTGTGTGTGTGTGTCTTACCCACGGTGGAGAAACGGGCAGCGACAGGTGTGATCTTGCCCACTTGCTCAAACACCTTGGCCTTGCAGTAGCGAGTAATATCATGCGTCACCTCAAAGTACCCAAATGCTCCTGTGGAGGAAAGAGAGGTTACATCATTGGGATGATCTACTGAGGTACCTACAAGTAGCATTAGGCTTGCTAGTTAGGCTAGCCGGGAGCGACAAAGGCCAACACTCAAAGTCTTGGTTTACATCCATGTACACTGTAGCCAGGGTTCCCACACCTTGTGAAACATCAAATTCAAGCAGCTTTCAAGGACTTTCAAGACTCAATTCCCTCAAATTCAAGGACCCGACACGGCATAGTTTGAGACAGATCGAGATGAGAATTTATATAATAGGAACTATCCGCTCACAGACAACAATTAAAAAGAGAGGCTTGAATGTGTGAACACTAGATGGTCTCTTGCCTTCTCTACCACAGCACAGCAAAACAATATATGGTGAAATATGTGTAAAGTTAAGCAATACAGAGACTTATTTACTCTTTTAGAGAGAGAGAGGGGGGGGGGGGAATTCAAGCACTTTCAATGACCCATGTCTATTTTCAAAAACTTGAAACCTCACGAACTAAACAGGTCCTTGAAATCCAAGGATTTCAAGGACCCGTTGGGAACCCTGTACACTGTCCATCCATGTACACTGTAGCTCAAGTGGTCATAACATGCAGTGCGAAACCAGTTAAGTTCTCATTGTAACTAAATTAGGTTGTTGTATTCGCCATCCCCAACAGTCTGTCAACTGCAGTGTTGGGTTGCTTCAATGCAAGCTATATTTACAAGTCTTACTGCAGAGAAGGCACCCCATTCATTCACATAGCTAAAGACCTGGGTTCAAATACCAGGCTATGTGAAATATTTGAGCCTCAAGTAGGCCAACATAGATCATATGATCGAACTGTAGACATAATCCCATGGTCTTAAACTCTGCCCAGCTCTGAGAAATGAGAGCTTGAAAGTTTACATGATGTGGAATTAAAAGGTAATTAACCCCCCCCTCTTACCCCACCAAACGTTTTTCGGTTTCAATTGGATTATTTTTTTATTTTATTTTTTATTTTCAGTTTCTGACCAATGCTGTTTGTGTGTGATAAATGCATTGTTTACTAGCACTTATACAACGGATAGCCTAGATCCAGTCCATTGTCTCTATTGGTCAGTTTGTGTTCCAGCTGTGCCGATATCCATGACATACGCACGGCTAAATGGAATGTTTACACATCTTTTCATATTACTCCGCCTTTGTCTATATTACCGTTATTGAAGTTACATTCTTACCGTTGCTTAGCAACCGATAAACAACTGTTCAGCGGATGAATACACTTACAATAAAACATAGTTCCATTGAAATACATTGTCTTGTCTTTCTTCTGGGAAATATTGATAGATACATGTGGTAACCGTTGTATAAAAGCGTTATGGAACAAGAAGCCGTGGTATATCGTGGATATCGGCACGGCTAGGGGGTGTATATATAACGGCACTCCGCTTTGTGTCGTGCCTAACCACCCCGCTAGCTGTGCCGATATCCACGATATACCACGGCTTCTCGTTCCATAACGCTTAACTGACACCCACCTGCCCCCTTAGCGTGCACCACTCTCTCTGGGATGCGTTCGCGGTCAAAGTGGGCCATCTCGTCGGTGAAGACCACGTCCTGCACCAGCAGGGGCCCGCGGGGGCCGGCGGTCTGCTGGTTCAGCTTGTCCCCTATGGGGGCCCCGGCCCCTGTGGTCAAGGTGTCCGCACACTGTGGGGAAGATGACACACACTCCTTTGTTTGACCACACAATCACTGGAGACGTGGCTACATTGGATATTAAAGACTAGGAAAACACATATAGTGGTAGTAATGTAGCCTACATTTATTTTTTAATTTATTTTTATTTCACAAAGGTGCAAAGTTCTAGTTAGAAATCTGCTTCTATGCATAGCAAAATTGTCTATGCCCTGAAAAAGTCACCTTTCAAAGAATGTAGCAAGTATTGAAAGCAGGGTTCCCACACCTTCTGAAACATCAAATTCAAGCACCTTTCAAGGACTTTCAAGACTCAATTCCCTCAAATTCAAGGACCCAACACGGCATAGTTTGAGACAGATCTAGATGAGAATTTATATAATAGGAACTATCTGCTCACAGACAACAATTAAAAAGAGAGGCTTGAATGTGTGAACACTAGATGGTCTCTTGCCTTCTCTACCACAGCACAGCAAAACAATATATTGAGATTGAGATTGAGATTGAGATTGATTGAGATTGAGAATGTTTATTTTGGTCCCCTATGCAATTCACAATACAGATATATAAAAAATGTTTTTTACACAGTCACAATTCATAGCACTAGGACCAAAAAGGTGTAGGCTGAAGCCGTGGCTTATTGCGCCTACCCTTCACAATATTTTAGATTCCTCAAAGTAGCCACCCTTTGCTTTGTTGTTGTTAATAAAATATATAATAATAATATTAAATATAATATGTGTTAATAATAATATGTTATTATATATTTAATAGTATTATTATATATTTTATTAACAACAATTTTATTTTATTTTATTAACAACAAAAAAGCAAAGGGTGGCTACTTTGAGGAATCTAAAATATAAGACATATTTAGAGTTATTTCACACTTTTTTGTTAAATACATAATTCCTATGTGTTCATTCATAGTTTTGATGCCTTCAGTGAGAATCTACAATGTACCAAATAGTCATGAAACCAAAGGAAACGCATTGAATGAGAAGGTGTGTCCAAACTTTTGGCCTGTACTGTATATTTTTCTTTTTAGAGAGAGAGAGAGAGGGGGGAATTCAAGCACTTTCAATGACCCACGTCAATTTTCAAAAACTTTTAAGACCTTGATTTTCTTTCTCTCAAATTCACAAACGTTCAAGGGTTTCAAGGACCCGTGTGGGAACCCTGAGAAAAGAGTAAACATTCATTTTGTAACATTGACCCTTGGCCACACTTCCTGCAATGACTTTGCTAAAACTACAGGACAACAAGGATGACCTACTTCTACATAGCCATGAATAATAATGATATTTATATGTATTTAGTTGTTGCAAATACACTCTCCTGCATAATGTTCTTTCCAACTTCTTATTAATGTTTTCACAAAACTATGCAAAAAAAAAAAACGTTTTGGAAATTAAAACATGCATAACAAGCTTGATAATATTGTCACAGCTGTGCTAAAACACCAACTCATCTTGACGTCCAACCCAGTTGGGCCACTGCCAACACACAACACACTATCACTACTAAAAGTACCACTTTTTAAATTTGTTGTTTTTTTTAATTTGTTGTTTTTTAAATTTGTTGTTGTACGGCGACCTTGAGTGCATTGAAAGGCGCCTTATAAAATAAATGTATTATTATTATTATTATTATTATTATTATTAATAAACCTGAACCTAGACTAATCAACCTTTGACAGCTGCACTACTGCAAGCTAGTAGCCAATCAGATAACGCCTAGTGTGTCCCAGTGTGCTAGCACAAGCACTAGTCAATGCTTTAGCTCCGAGACTTATAATAATTTACATAATTCAAACAGAAACGAGAGTTCCTTGTATTTATATAAGATGTTAGCAGACGTTTAGTTGCATGTTGCATCGCTGTCTGTCTCTATGCAATGTTGGACGGATAGCTGCAAGAGCTGTCAGGAGAAGCTAGCTGTTGACCTTACGAGACCTATCCATCAACGTCGCTAAAGGAAAATCCTGGCTTATTTTTGACAACTATCGCGAGACTTATCGGAATATGCCTGTATATCTTTAGGAACTCTCGCGAGACTTTGTCAGACTAAACCTGGATTTTCTTTTAGCGATGTTGATGGAATACCCCCCTGCAGCGCTCTATCGTTACAAATGCAGTATGTATATTACAGTTTTAATGCAAAAACAATACAAACCTGAGCACCTCGACCTTCTTTCCATATTCTCATCTGATCATTGGCTTTATCTCTGTTCTCAGCCATGTTTAAACACAGACGTTGGACCACTAAACGCGTGTGAAGACGCTGGTTTGTGAATGTTACAAAATACTGTGTTTCGTACTATGTCCTGCCTGGCTCCACCTTCGCCTCCCCCTCGGTTCTGATTGGCTGTTGGCCGGGTTGCCAGATGGGATTGATGATTAACAGCCCTAACCAGTCTATAACCGCTAAATTCAGTAGCCCATTCGGAGGTAACCCGCCCCATCTGGCAACCCTGCCTGTTGGCTCACCACTTTCAGATAACAGAGTGAACTAGGAGGCTACTTGCATTTCTTTTATTTCAAACAATTGTTCACACAATACGCATTATTATTGGTGGCACATCCATAACAAAGTGCTTATAACAACATCATGCATGGCAAAAATCTAGGTCTGTTGATACACAAAATGCTCACTCACTGTAAATGAAAATATTGCTTCAAGTTCAATAATGCATTTGGCACAGTAGGAAATAGTCGTTTAACATTGACACCGTATAATATTGTTGATGGTGGAATTCAAATGTAGTGGCAGCAGAGACAAATACTATATTTATCTTATGTACAGAATTAATCAATGATATTGACATGGTGATTTGAGTGACACATGACCAGACAGAATGGTATATCATTATCAAGCATCAATCAGTCTGACTTATGCCATCTGATCTCTCAATGCAGAGAGGTTTAGACTCACATATGTCCACATTCTGTTGGAGAACAAAACAGTATTGCCAAACTGTTAAACAATGCTAAGTATAGGCTTACATTACATACAGTAAATGGAGATAGAATGCACATTTCCCTTCCATTATTATATGCACATGATCTCAGTCGAAGGTGATGAAGCCGACATTGATAAAGCCTGTGGTTGATGCATTATTCGTTTGGTTATGCCGCAGCTCTTAACTCTTAAATAGAGTCCCAAGGTTCAATTGAGCAGCTTGAAAACGACCATGACATAGAAAAATGGAACACAAAAATGCATCTACAACATACAGTTATTACACATTCATCCATAATGGGTACATTCATTTTAGGTTCTAGCATTGTGTAATGGACAGCCTACAGTGACATACTGTTTCACAGACATACCGGTACATACAATGAATGTATCTAATATATAGTACATTTACCTAAAAATGTGTTTAATTCAAGAGTACCTGTTACCTTTTTGATGATTATCAATATGAATGTTGGTTACTTGTCCCTTTACATTAAGTTGTCCCTCTACCTGTAAATTAACCATGTTTTACTCTAGTAACATTATTGTATTAACATTTTGTGACACAGTAATTAAGTAATTGCATAGGCATATGAAGTTGAGCAGTTTGTGTTGACTTTGTCAGTCCTTATTCTTATAGCTGTGTATTAATAACACAAACGTCTCAACTAGTACTGTGCAATTACTTAAGGTAATTACTAATGTACAATGTAACTGCATGGTAATACAACATTGTTACCAATGAAATAATAGAGTTAAGACACAGCTATATGGGAAACTCAAAGCCCCTTTATGAAGTGCGACCAGAATGCGCAAATGCATTAAACGTAAATAATACAGATTTAACCTTTTCTGTAAAAAAAAAAATAATTACATATTATACATAAATAATGAGAGCAGTAATAATGTAGTCATATATAAGAATACACAAAGCAATAAAAACAAATACATTTTACACTATTTACATTTAACCCTACACCAGTAGTAAATAATACTGCAACTGTATTGCATTAGTTATGGTACAAATAGTACAATGCAACAAGTCATGGAATCTATCACCTGTTAGGTCAGATTTGGCCACCCTGTTACAATTGCTACAAATTACAATTGATTTCACCTGGATTAGAGAACCTGGATTTTCAAAAAAGCACAAGATATATGATACATACCAAACCCCATATTATATATAACCCCATATAACCCCCACTTCCCACTCTCACATTTTACAACTGACACAGGTAAATCTGATGAAGCTCAGCTCGCCTCACACCCACTAGTCCTTCATACCACTTCCTGCATTGTACGACTGGTTTCAAAAGACAAAATGAGTAGTTTCCTGAAAAAAGAAGCTATTTTACCCCTTTGTTTTATTCTCCGTATTTGGAGGAGACAGTCAAATAGTACAACGGTAGGCACCATGCAGATAGGTAAAGACCGGCAAAGGGTTGGACTCCATTCCATTTCAATGTCGTCAATTCAGGAAGTTAACTGACCAACTGACATTTCCAAATCATGACTTTGAAACATCCTCACTGAAAATAACTAATAAACAGCATTTTTCAAATTCTTGAATTTGGAATTTCAATTCATCTAAAATGGAACTGAGCCCGACCCTGGTGACGGCAGGGATGGTACAGGGGGGGTACAAGGGGGGGGGGCACTAAGTCCTCAGCAGAGGGTGCCACATGGACACAGGTTTCCTCAGCGTCGCCAACATCTGGTTCCAATGAGTGATACCCATGCCGCTGGCCTCGGGCCCGATGATCACATGACCGGTGTTCTCGCCTCTGCCATCCTCCGTGCCCTCGGCCACGGTCACCCTCAGGGAGAGCTCCTGCAGGGATGACATGGCCACGTTGTCACAACGTTAGCACAGGTTAGCACAGGTCTCCAACAACGTTAGCACAGGTCTACCTCAGTCTCCAACAGCTAAACACACACTGCTTTATTACACAAGTATTACATGCATCATGTACATTTACATAACATTTTTGGCATTTAGAAGACGCCTTTATCCAAAGCGACTTACTTAGTCGTAAGTGAAACATCTATCCACCAGTCATAGCAGGAAAAAGTAACCTAAGCTCGAGCCAGGGGCCATTGGCAGACATGTGAACAGTATACACTTTACTTGACTACCTACTGCTGCTACAATAATTATTTATATTCTGTATATTATTTTATTTGTTTTACTTTATTTACTGTTACTACTTTTAATGCTTATATTTAGTTTACATGTTATTCTTATTATACTGTATTGTTGATGTTGATTGATTGATGTAATGCCAAATAAACTTGAACATAATAGAAAGTCATTTTTCTATATAACATTTGAGTCCTTTAGAAACAGCAACCTATGACAAGTGCCTTAAAAAGAAGGCCCGGAAAATAACGTAAAACAAACTTTTACTTGTTGTTTTCTACCCTGAAGATGTTCCACCCAGTTGGGTTACTGCCAAAACAATACGAAACCAGAATGTAGGTTATCAACCTCCGACAGCTGCACTATACTACCAGCTAGCCAACAAGATAACACTAGTGTGCTAGCAAAAGCAATAACAAGTCAATGCCTTAGCTTCCAAATAACGTATAATGGACATAATGCATAATAATGAATAAACACAACACAATTAAATACCTTATGCCACCATAAATACTGTAATACTACATTGGTAGCCAACTGACAGGAAAAGGAATACCCAAGAAACAGAACAACCAAAGAACTATATATATATATATAATCCTGTACAGTCTCTTGTTTTGAGATGACCTAAAAAAAACACATATCCAACACATCCACCCTTCCCCAGTGTCACCTGTAACACAATAGCGGGCACAGAGAAGATCATGGCTTCGTTGAAGATGGGGTTCGTGTCATCTCTTTTCATGGAGGTCTTCTTCTTGCTGATCTTCTTGCCGTCTTGCAGAAGGTACACTTTGACAAACGGATCTGTTGACAGAGATTGTGATGGCTTTGTTCACAAACTGTAAATAGGCCTCAGACATCGGCAGAAATAATAGCCAGAGATTAAAGTACAGTAGGACTAGCTCATATACACAAAGTCAGATTTTATTTTTTCACTTCCTAACTCATATTAATTGTCTGTTCTTCATATTAATAGCCTCATTTGGGTGTTTGGATCTGGATTTCTAGTGTGTCAAATTACTTTGTAAAAATGTGACTCTGGTGAAAAAGTCGTAGTAGATAAATAGTAGTAGTAGTAGATAGATAGCATTAGTTAAACCTGCAGATAAAGTGTTTGTCACCTGCTGTAGTCTTGCCATTGGTCCAAACCAGGTTCTTGGCTTTGGCCACGACCACTGTAAGGCGTTCAGCTGTGGGCAAGTAGCTGAGAGACAGCAGAATCTCCCCCACCGCATCTACAGCCTGCACACAAACACACAAACACACAAACACACAAACAGGACATTGAGTTAAGGGAGGCCTCTGTGCTTCAGCAAACTATAAAACAATAAGTCGTTAAGGTGCTCAACGGCAAATAAAGGATGAAAAAGCCATGATGAAAAACCTCTACAATCTGACTTCTTAATGGAGCACATCAATAATAATAATAATAATAGCAATAACTTAAAATTATATAGCGCCTTTCACAGACCCAAGGTCGCTTTACAAGGGAATGGGACAAACAGAACAGAGCCAGAGAGACAAACACACAAAACAAGAAACAGTGAAACAGCTACTAAAGGTTGAATGCAATGGTGAAAAGGTGGGTTTGAAGGGCAGTTTTGAATATGTCCAGGGTTGGAGAGTCGCGTATATCCTTGGGTAGAGAGTTCCAGAGGGTGGGGGCTGCCACACTGAAGCTCTTCAGACCTCGGTCAAAAAACGTATTTGGAATATTTGCAGTGTCTGCTTTAGCCTACCTGCCTGTAATGTCAGATGGGCTGGGTTGGCATTTGTGGGACATTGGTTTCATTGTCTCACAGGAGTGTAGATTAGGTTTCGTTAAGCATGGGTGGGACATGTCCCACTCACTTTTCTGAATCTGGAATTTGTACTTTTTATCCAAGAGATTGCATTGAAAGCCAAATCACTGCCCACAGGTTCTCAATCATCTTTAGACCAATGCCCCATACCTGATGATCAAGTCTCTGTCTGGCTTCGCTTGAGTTGCATCTGGTTATTAACACTAGAACAGCCATGAGGGGTCTACTGTGAGTAAAAAAAATGCTCTATATGTTTTATATCTTTGCACTCGATCACATTTCAGGACCCTCCTTTCATGACTTTTCCTAGATATGTGCGTTCTACCACCCCGTATCCTTACATTTTCTAAATCACATCAGGATAAGCTAATATAAAGCAATTTTGCAGTTTTTCTGTGTAGGAAGCAGGCTAATTTACAAGCGGACAACTAGTGGTCGTTGTGTGTAAATAGCAGCTTAGCATTGTAAAGAGGGCCGAGGCGGCTCTTATAGTAGGTAAAAAAGGCACGGCTGTTAAAAGACTACTTCTAAGACTGCTAAATGTAACTGTTGGCGTGTAGCGATAGGAAAACCTGCCGAGGTGTTGGAGAGAGAGAGAGAGCGAGCGAGCAAGAAAGCGAGAGATACAGAATGACGGCAAAGCAAGTCAAGTCCCAAAAGGGGAATCAGCGCCGTTTGAAGTCGTCGCAGTGGATCTCGAGAGGGGAAGCCAGGGGGCGTGACGGCAGAGACGGCCGCACGCCGTGGTTATTCTTTATTCTTTATTATTTGAAAAGACTTGCTCAGCACGTCAGTGGCGTTGCTGAGCTGTGCAGGACGTAAATAAACACGTTCCTACAGCCGCTCCTCTGTGTCGACCTCCCTCTGTGCCTAGAGACTCTTACACTCCCTCAGCCAGCAGGTACATGCCACAGACTATATTATGATGCAGAATGAAATCCAAAGAGACTCAGTAGATCTTCCAAACTATTTGAGGTGCGTGGTCTACACAGAGTCTTCATATACAATTTAATATCTTCCATATCCTGCCCCTTCTATTCATACTGCTGCATGCTGTACGTTCCGCACCTAGTAAGTAAGTAAGTACCGGTAAGTAACATTTATTTATATAGCACCTATCACAGACCAGCGGTCACAAAGTGCTTTACATAGGCTATAAAAACGTAATTACAGAGCAAAAAGTAATAGCAGGTTAAAAGAAATAGGTAAACAAGTGAAAATAAAAAACAAGAAACAAATAACAAGTGTACAGCAAATAATAACAAGACACAAAAAGACAGACAGGCTGTTTGGGGTTAGCCAAAAGCCTGTCTGTCAGCCTGACAGTCTTGAGCTGTTTTTTAAACACCAGCCAATGTTGTTGACTTATCGTACCTTGTTGACATCCTGTAGGTAGAGCCAGGCGTTGAAGGGTCTGATGGAGAGGTCCAGGTCAGACAGCTTGAGCTCGGCTACACCTGCGCTGGTGTTCCTCTCGTCCACATCGATGCCAAACGCAGAGAAGCGCAGGCTGTTGTCCTCCAGAGCAGACGCTTCCACGGGTATGGAGAACCGCTCATCAAACACCACCGTGAAGGCGTTCCTCTGGACCTGAACCACGAACACAAACCACACAGTGAACTGGATCAGCCAAACTTGCATTTCATATCCATAAAAACAGATATTACGTGGCCTGGGGTGGTCCAGTGGTCTAGCACCGTGGTCTACAGTGCACATATGCCCATGTCGACATGGGTTCAAATCCGGCCCATGCCCTCCTGACATGCCCTCTCTCCCTTCTTCTCCTACTTCACTGTATCTGTCCAATAAAATGAAAAATATGAGTGGGACTGCCCCACTCTGAAAAATTACTTAAAAAACAGAAATTACACAAGGAAGAAGACACAATGTACCATGTACAGTACCATAAACATAACTTAGAACCAAACATTGAACTGTAAATTACACATGCTACATGCTAGAGTGAAAATGTTAAAAACTGACTGAACCAAAAATTGTTCACTGTCATCTGAAACACTAAAGAGATCTGCTGTAGCTAACTGTTGTCTCTGCTGCCCTCTGTGGCCACACTGAAAATGGAAAACGTAAATATGCTACACCTTTTTGTAGTGCCAAATATTTGCGTGTCCATCTAAACAACCGAAACACCAAGATGGTACAAAGAAGCCAGTGTTTGATCTCAACACCAAGAACCCAGAGTACTTACTCCTTTACATTCCAACGACTGTTATCTGCTAAATGTCCCCAAAGTTCACACTGAATTGGGCATGCACCTCCTTCATGCACTCTGCGCCCGCTGCCTGGAATTCACTACAGAGCACTCTGAACTAATTTCTCTTGGAACTTTTAAAAACCTTGTGAGTAACTTGGAATCAGCCTCATATCGTTCTTGCTCCTGCTTTATATGAAAGTCCCATTATTTCACTCTGTTGCTCTGACCTGATTGTATTTGATCTATTTTTTGTTGTTGTTGTTGATTTGGTGTTGTTTTATTGTGTGCTTCTGCATTGTCTGTTTAAACTGTTAAAACTCAATGTTTTAAGCTGCTGTCTTGGCCAGGCTTCCCTCGGAAAAGAGATCATCGTGTCTCAATGGGACCGACCTGGTTAATAAAGGCTAAATAAATATAAAAATATCTTGAAATGCAATTTTGGATGCCAAAACTACAGTATTCAATGTTCTATTTCTCCCACCGAATGGCATCTTCTTGCAACCTATTTATCATAGACATTTAGAGCTTTCTAACACAAAAAATATGACATTCTGTATTTGTAACGGGGATGGGGGGTTGTTTAGAAAACAATACTCAACGGCATATGTGAAGTTACCAGGCAACAAGCTCCATCCAGCTGTGTTCACATGCCTCAGACAGAAATAACCAAAGAAATCCCTTTGCAAACTGTCAGTCATCAGACACCTGCACACGTTCTACCTCAAAGCCAATTTCCTCCTGTAGCCTACTCTACCAGAGCATTATTACCTAACTACCCACTACTACATTAATAGTACTACTACTACTAATGTTTATTTTTCACATACTGCATTTCAGTATGTATGTTCATCTTTTTAGTAGGTAAAAAAATGCACGGCTGTTCTAGTGTTAAGAGCCTAGGTGCTGAATTCCCAGTTGATTTCCATGAGGGTAGACTGAGGTTGGAGCACGACACTTTAAGTCCTTGGTTAGGGACCAGCTCACGGAGACATGCTCTTGTTTTGATTAATGTATGTGTGTGTGTTCTGTTGTTTCTATGTTATTGTGTTGTGTTTTTAAGGTGTTGTTCTGTATTATAGTTGTATTGTAAACAGGGGGCACCTGCAAAAGAGACCTTGGTGTCAGTGGGTCTCTCTGGATAAATAAAGCAAAAAAAAAAGAAGAATAAAAAAAAAATGATATAGATGTATACATATATACAGTATATATATATAAACTAACATTTTGGGCCGCTATCCACACGTTTAGCTGTGTTGCTCATTCCACGAATGCATGATCCTTACAAGTTGTACCTCGTTGTAAAGGTGACTAATCAGGCTTTCCAACGATATAAAATACAATACCCATTGGTATTATTAAAGGGGAGAAATAATCAACCAAAATAACGTTTCCAAACTTATTTTGAGGGGTTTATATATATATATATATATATATATATATATATATATATATATATACTATATGAAGTTAGGGGTTATATACCACAAATAGTATTATAGTATATAGTTTTGGGATCAAATGCCCCTTTAAGACAAAGAGGTGCCGACATGATACAATTAAGAAGCCAAAAGCAGCTTTCCAGGTGTGTGAAGCTAAAACAAATGTGGACATTATTGGTTACATTTGGTTCAATGCATCATAGTGAAGAATCTCTTGATCATTCTTATTGTATACGTTGTCTAACCCTATGGTGCGGTGCTTTGTTCTTG
>NC_137684.1:26262780-26325280 GCF_963989245.1 Nansenia antarctica | reverse complement strand
GCGGGGGGCTGTGATTGGGCGGGTGGGTTGGAGGTATTTGGTGGGAGGGACACTTGTGGGAGGAGGGGGAGGTGGGGGACTGTTGGGGTAAAGGGAGATTGGGATGGGGAGGGGGGGTGGAAGGTTTATGGGACTTAAAAGAGACATAATCAATTGTTGCTGGCTGTCTCTATCTCAAGAAGAATGACTTCTAAGGAGTGGCTAAACCTGACAGTTCTGTCTCGCTTTTTCAAAACAAGAGACGGAGAAATCCTAGAACAGATCGGGCATGTGTGAGGGTGTCAGGAATACATCGAGTATTCTTTAAAATGTCATATAAAGTTGTGAACAGCACTCTGACAGGAATGAACTAGGCTGAGGGGGGTTGTGTGAGGACAAACACACACACACACGCACACACACACACAGACACGTCTCAGTGGCTATGCAGTGTGTGCCCAAGCAGAATCAGTATGAGGGTGGCATCGCTGTCACAAACACTCACCACTGAGATGGTAGTCCGATATGTCCCCGCCCTGCGCTGAGGACATGGTGCAGCTGCCGGCCTGCAATCACAAACAACTCAGTTGGAAATTTGGCAACAGCCAACATGTTAATAACTACCAGTTAATAACACACTAATAAGGCATTATAGTGCATTTTATTGATATTGTAGTGTATCATAAGATTTACTGTAAGCATTCATAACAATCCATCATTATATCCGTCATACAGCAGATGCATAATGCTGATCATTTCCACATCCACAGGGGCTTCCTCTTGGCTTCAGTGCTTAGAGAGAGAGGACGCTTTGGCTGATTTTGCCTTGATTTTTCAAGAGAATGAGATGGTTTGATGGTTTGATGTACCAGCCAGCGCCAAACCTTTCTGAGGGTAAATCAGGACATCACACCACCAATCACCGTCTGTTCTCGGAAAATAACTCAACTGAAACATGAAAATACCAAACCATGGGTTTCTGTCCAGAATTATATTTTGTATACTGTTAACTGCATTTGGAGGCATGCACTAGACCTTGAATAACTCTGCACTGCACTTTATATACAGCACTATCCATGCACTGTCTGTCCTGTGTTGTCCTGTTTTTGCCTGTTTTTGCATTTGTATTGTACTTGTTTTGTTCATATATATGTAAAAAAAGCATAAATGCACCTTCTGTAATGCCAAAGCAAATTCCTATATGTGTCAAGCATAATGGCAATAAACGTTATCTGAATCTGAATCTGAATCTAGAGTTGTTCATGTATATGACCACTGCCAAGACCAGATCCAACGTGCAGTAATGCTTGTTAGCTGTATGAAGTGTTCACAAGACTAGACTGAGTAAACAGCAGAGTAATACTGAGTAGACTTGACATAAGTAGGCAAATAAACACTAAATGGACCCAAAATAGAAATTGTCCAATCATATCACAGCAAAAGTCACTACAGGCAGAAAACTCGGACAAACAACTCGCTAATATCTGATGGTGAAAAGCTTCTAGACTAAATATTCTTGTCATCAATAAAAAAACATGTCTATTAATTTCTGTGGTAAATCAGAAATCAGACATTTGCCAACTCCCGCCATTGTAAGTCATTGAATGTCATTCAGTCACAGTCGGTCAGTCAGTCACTGTCAGTGAAGCGTTGTTTGTTTGTCCGAGTTTCCAAAGAGGCCGTGGCTTAGCGATCGGTCAATTGTGGATTCTAGTCAGACGCCAGGCTCTGGCGTGTACACGCGCTGCCGCCAGTCATGAGTGACTGGACACTACTTTAGGTTCAGCGCTGAGAGAGACTGTAATGAGGACGTGACCTGAGAGCACAGCAGGTTAATAGCTTTAACTACAACAACATCAGAAGGCCCAGACAGGAAACATCCACATCAGAGAGGAAGGTGGACTAGGGGGTCTGGGCCCAGGGGGTCTATATAGATTATTACTACTGGATGCATAATGAGTGCTTCCATACACAATAACATATCTTCACCATGTCTTCCCAGGAAAAGCACTAACAACATATTTTATACCACTATTTTCAGAGTTAACAGCTGAAATGATAACCTGACTCACCCCCTGCATCACCTAGACTCTATGGCTTGGAAGATTGGAACATTATACTAATTACATAGAAATAAAAGGGGGGGGGGGGTAGAAATCACTCAATTCTGCCGAGCGGTTTGTAAATCCGGGGCAGCCCAATTAAATTGCCTGGTGCAGTGCAGCCCGGTGACAGCTGCTGAGATGCCATTAGCACGGGCCTTTAGCAGGGAGACAACCAGCCCACGGCCCCAGGTCCTGGGCCCCAGTCTCTCAGTCCGACAGTACCTCACCTTTACCCTCCTCCCCCAGCTCAAAGCCCAAGCCCTGACGTAACCCCTGCTCCAGCCCCACAGCCGTGTACCACAGCCACAGCCCTGACGTAACCCCTGCTCCAGCCCCACAGCCGTGTACCACAGCCACAGCAGCCAGCTCTAGCCTCAGTGCCCCCTGGGAAGAAATTAGGGACAAAGAAAGTAAAAAAAACGAAAGCTGTGTGAGCTTAAGGTTCTCGATTATTTAGCAAAATAAGAGAGAGAAGAGGAGAGGAAGGGAGAGAGAGAGAGAAACAGAGAGAAGAGGAGAGGAAGGGAGAGGGAGAGAGAGAGAGAGACAGAGAGAGAGAGAGACAGAGAGAAGAGGAGAGGAAGGGAGTGAGAGAGAAAGATAGAGAGAGAGAGGTGGCAAGAAAGAAAAGAGGGTATCTACACAGACATTGTACAGTGTATTGGTGTGCGTAGCTCCCGACTGTACTGCCACAGTGCCCTGGTCAAGCCCCGGTCAAGCCCCGGTCAAGCCCTTTGAATAGATTGGAATGAGTATTGATTGATTCCGCCAACTGACATGATGGCGGCGGCTCAACATCCAACACGGTTTCTTGAAAGCAAGAAGTGGTTGGAGAGACTTCACTGAGCTGCCATCCTGGTCAATGTGCATAGAAATGTACGATTCGTACAAAAGCATCTACTCTACATGTGGTAGAATCTGCATAGTTGGTTATATTCTATAATATACTATATAATGTTACATTCTTGTGTTTAGGTTTTCATACACTGTATATAAGTTTACTAGTTCATATG
The DNA here is from genome assembly GCF_963989245.1 of Nansenia antarctica. NCBI lineage: Eukaryota > Metazoa > Chordata > Actinopteri > Argentiniformes > Microstomatidae > Nansenia > Nansenia antarctica. The sequence goes on along the minus strand of NC_137684.1, from coordinate 26,322,183 downwards.
TTTATACCACAACACAGACACCACTCTCTCCAGCTCTCAGCAGCCTCACCCTCACAGAGCACGAGGTGAGACGCGTACTGAAGGCGGTGGACCCCAGGAAAGCCTCGGGGCCGGATGGCGTCCTGGGACGGGTGCTGAGAGACTGCGCCGACCAGCTGGCCGGGGTTTTCACCAACATCTTTAACCAGTCCCTGTCCCAGGCCACCGTCCCACCCTGCCTGAAAACCTCAACTATCATTCCAGTCCCGAAGAAAAGCACGGTGAGCTGCCTAAACGACTACCGCCCGGTGGCACTCACACCAATCATCATGAAGTGCTTCGAGAAACTAGTCCGGGCCCACATACTCACACGCCTCCCGCCCAACCTGGATCCATACCAGTTCGCCTACAGAGCCCACAGGTCCACAGAGGACGCCATAGCGACGACTCTCCACGCCACTCTATCCCACCTGGAGAGGGGAAACAGCTACGCGAGACTGCTCTTCGTGGACTTCAGCTCCGCCTTTAACACCATCCTTCCAGACAGGCTAGTGACCAAACTACTAGACCTGGGTCTATCACACTCTATATGTGCGTGGATCAAGGACTTCCTGACCGACCGCCCCCAGAGGGTGCGGGTGGGCCCCCACACCTCCACAGCCCTCAGCCTCAGCACTGGGTCACCCCAGGGCTGCGTGCTAAGCCCCATCCTCTACAACCTCTACACCCACGACTTCACCCCCATCCACCCCAGCAACTACATCGTAAAGTTTGCAGACGACACCACCGTGGTGGGATGTATCTCGGGGGGGGACGAGGCGGCGTACAGGGATGAGGTAGAGAAATTGAGCAAGCTGTGCAAGGTTAACAACCTGCTGCTAAACAAGTCAAAGACCCAGGAATTCATCGTAGACTTCAGGAGGAAAAAGTCCGAGATCCTGCCCCTGCTCATCGACGGAGAGAGCGTGGAGATAGTCTCAAACCTCCGATTCCTGGGACATCACATGCGGGATGACCTGGCCTGGAAGGACAACACTAAAGGCACCATCAAGAGGGCACAACAGCGGCTATACACCCTGAGATGCCTCAAGAAACAACACAGCAAGCAGGAGATGCTGGTGGCCTTCTACCACGGCGCAGTGGAGAGTATCCTCACCTTCGGCATCTCCAACTGGTACCACAGCTGCACGGCAGTGGAGAGAAGCGATCTACAGAGAGTCGTGAGAACAGCACAGAGGATCACCGGCGCCCCCCTCCCCTCTCTGGAGGAGCTGTACAAAACACGCTGTCTCAGGAGGGCCTCCAAGATCTCCAAGGACCCGACCCACCCTGGGCACGAACACTTTGTCAAGCTGCCCTCGAACAGGAGGTACAGGACCCCGGCCGCTAAGACAAACAGACTGAAGGACAGCTTCTACCACAGGGCCGTCAAGGCCCTGAACACAGAAAAGGCCTAAGTTCTGGGCCCAGGACAGTCCGGACGGATTGTATGGCAGCTAGTGCTGAGGCACAAACATGTAAATTTTCAAGCCTGCAAACTGTGACACTTTAAAATCATGTGAAAAAATACTTTCTGTGAAATATGACAACCCTAGTTGACTATCTGTGCAGTATAGTACAGTGGATTGTGTACATAGCCTCTATTGATGTAAACCAGCTCCTTACCTTCTTGTGATTTTTATGCATCTATGCTTTTTCCAAAATGTGTTTCTTTTTCCTTTCCTAAACACCAGGGGAGCCTCCCCTCCTAAATTTCGTTGTTTGGTACCTGTACTGTAGCAATGCCAAATAAAGTCTATCTATCTATCTATCTTATATGAGTACACAGTTACATGCTAACTCCCCCCTGTCTATATACCCCCCTGTGAATAGGACATTATCGTGTATAGAAGTATATCAGTTACATAATAGATACATTCTTCTCAGATTCCTCCCGATCACTTATCCCCCTATTTATGTCTATTTATGTCTATTTATGTCTATTTATGTCTATTTATGTCTATTTATGTCTCATTCTTGTTTTTATTATCTTAGGACTGAGTTTGTTTGTTAGCACCTAGGGTTTGCATTTACATTTTGTTGTACCTGTTACAATGACAATAAATTCATTCATATTCAACCTATCTATTCTGAATTCATGGTGAATATTCTGTTATGCCAGTTGATGTTGATGTAGCCTATCCATAAAGACTACAAAACAGACAGTTGGGTTCAGCTTTAAGTCAGCAATGCTCCCTTGACTACAATATTCTGAACATACTACCATACCAATGAATAATGAACAGATCAGCTACTGTGTAAACATAATGGAAAAAGACCATAACGATGATTCATTCAGAGCAGGTCCTGCACTCTTTTGCCTCAGGCAACATAATGGACAACCTCCACTCTCATGATCAGTCAGAGCCCAATGTGGTTGATTTAATTGTGCACACAAACTCTCTCTCTTTCTCCCTCCCCCCGCCCCCTCTCTCTCCCTCCCTCCCTCCCTCCCTCCCTCTCCCCTCTCCCCTCCCTCCCCCCCCTCTCTCCCTCTCTCTCTCTCTGTGTGTGTTGCTGTGACACATTGGTCTAAGGAGAAGGCCTGTGGAGGATAGAACAGAGCAGATGGTGTGTGTGTGTGTGTGTGTGTGTGTGTGTGTGTGCCTTATCTCTTCTGCTAGGTGAGATCCCTGCCATGGTCCAGAGCCACAATTGGCTCCTCTCTCACTTGGGAGAGGGATGGCCGTACAACGCATGAACAAACACAACGACCATACATAATTTAATAAAGTTGTATCTAATCTAATCTCAACAAACGGCACCTTTAGTGTGTGTGTGCGTGCGTGCGTGTGTGTGTGTGTGTGCGTGCGTGCGTGCGTGCGTGTGTGTGTGTGTGCGTGCGTGTATGCATGTGTGTTTATGCCTGCTTGTGTGAGTATCTCTATTTGTTAGCATTTATGGGAATGGTTGTTGTGTGTGATATTGAATATGACATTTTGCGCTGATCTAGTGTTCTACTGGACTGTGTTCTATTGGACTGTGTTCTACTGGACTGTGGAGATAAAAATGTCTTGGTAAAGCACCAAAGCACCAGAGATCAATAATCATGCATGCAGTGCTTTCCACACGGAGAGAGGGAGAGAGGGAGAGAGGGAGCACAAGAGAGGGGGAGGAGGACAGGGTGGGGGCGAGCGAGGGGTGGGGGGGGAAAGAGAGGGGAGTGAAATGAGAGAGAGAGAGAGAGAGAGAGAGAGAGGGGGGAGAGAGTGAAAAGGGAAAGGGAGAGAGAAAAAAGAACGAGAGAGAGAGAGAGCGTGAGAAAGAGAGGGAGACGCCGAGTACAGCGAGTGTGCTCTGTCAGCTTCTCTCTCCCTCCTCACTCCCCGGCACCGGCAACAACTCATAAATCAATTTTGCTTTTAATCTCACCCAATGAGTCATAATAAAATTAACTGCCTTTGCTGCCACAGAGCCTAGGAAACGCCAGTGTGGCTGTGGCACTCTCTCTCTCTCTCTCTCTCTCTCTCTCTCTCTCTCTCTCTCTGTCTCTCTCTCTCTCTCTCTCTCTCTCTCTCTCTCTCTCTCTCTCTCTCTCTCTCTCTCTCTCTCCCGCCTAGTTCTCTCTGATGCCAGATAGGGTTTCATTGCTTTTGACAGATTTTTCCTGTGCGTTTCGAACTCAATAAGGCCGACAGTGCGCCTGATACACATAGCCACCGTCTGAGGGGTTTGGCCTCCATGGTGTTTGACATGAGTCACGTTTTCACAAGCTGCCTCACCCCGCCTCTGGAACTCTCTCCCTCAACCACTCAGAGACTCACCCTCGCTCTCCACTTTTAAATCATCCCACCTCAAAACCTACCTGTTCTCCCCATGCCTACAACCTCCCCTACCCCTAACCATCTCCCCGAACCCTGCCACCCCCCTCCCTCCCCCCCATGACATTGCTGCGTTACTGTGTTCCCCGTTCGTTAACTCTGTGTTCTATGTGCTCATGTTATCTGTTGCTTGTTGTTGTTTCTGTGGTTTCTGTTTTTCCCATATCGTCAGCGTCTTTGAGCCTCGGAAAAGCGCTATATAAACACAATTAATTATTATCATTATTATTATGCTCTAGCCTCCAGGTCACGTCAGCCACTGTCTCAAATCCCAACTCGACTCTCACATCACAGCACTTTTGAGAGGGGCTATGCAAAACAAAAAACACAATCTAAAATGCATTCTTGCGCTCTATCTCGAGCATATCCGTACTTGCTATACGCTCTGGACAGAGTAGAACACGGTCCTGTAGAACACAGTCCAGTAGAACACAGTCCAATAGAACACAGTCCAATAGACATTTTGGAACACAGCCCCTTATCTGTTCTCATCTTGATGTAGTGGTTGACTATGCAGCATCACACCCAGTGCTGTCACCTTCCAGAGGCTTATAGTACTAAACTCCCTTGCAGTCTTTGCTGGCTTACTGGTAGAGTCAGTGCTTCATAGAGCACGATGTGTCATGTGGGATGTGAGATCGAATCCAGCCTCTGGCAGACAAGGCTCTTACTTGTGTATGTGTGTAGGTGTGTGTGTGTCCGGCTATGCTGTCTGGGTCGGACACAGGAGCTGAGTGTTTCCAACAGATCGTGACAGGGGAGTGTGTGTGTGTGTGTGTGTGTGTGTGTGTGTGTGTGTGTGTGTGTGTGTGTGTGTGTGTGTGTGTGTGTGGGTGGTGGTGTGAAGAATGGCCAAGCTGACAGGAGAATTCCTCAAGGTCCCAACAACATGTAGGCAGGTGGACAATGCAGCAGGAACGTGCCATTCAAACAGTTCAAACAGTATTTCACTCAAACAGAAACAGTTATTTCATTTTTTTTAGAACTGAGTTTGTAGACTATGACGTTGTAGTGGACAGGTAGGCCTAGCATGGCTTTGAGAAAACGTTTATTTTGAAGGGTATAACCTTCATGAAATCCCAATGTTAACTTCCAGTTCAACAAAGAAGGCCTTCCATTCATAATCTTCTCAGCTTTTAAATGGAATCAATGCTTTGGCTTTTTACGCCCACAACACCAGTCAACCTCATCCTTATCAAGCCTTCTCAGAGACATAATTATAATAAATATAAATATTATATATAAATAAATATAATTTAAAATAAGGAAATGAAGACATTGGAAATGCAGGCATTGCATCAAATCGTTCTGCTGATAACCTACTACACCTACACCATATCAGATGCTAAGAATATCTTCAAGACCCCAAGGTACCACTGCTGCCAACACGAACGTCACTATCGGTGGCTCTGACGCCCGGAGGAGCCCACGACTATCTCAGATCTCACAAGAGTTGTCAGCGGGTGGGTTGTTGTTGAGATGAGATGACTCATTTCTCATTCTTAGCTCGTAGGTAGGCTGTATCAACAACACACACCACAACTTTGGAGAGAGAGACGGGTGAAAGCCAAAGGGCTGCTCTGAGCTCTGAGGGGAGGGGAGAGGGGGTGCTGAAAGGACAGCTCCCTCCAGTTGAAACGCACCAGTCCAGCAGCGCATCTATACACTCTCCCTGACTCGACCACCCGGGGTGTGAACTGTGAATGTTTGTGAGGATGTTTTTCAATCCAAATGTTTATTTATAAACTGTAGCGTACATGTTTGCAGAATGCAACTCCTTCTGTCACTAGCCCTCCTCACTCCTTTATTGACGAAATTAGGAAGGCTTCGTTAAGGCACTAGCTGCCATTCAAACAGGCCTTACATACATAACATGTTGTATCGGTCGATTCTCAGCTGTAGAGAATCACAGAACGGCATTGGATCTCTGCCGGGAGGGAGTCGGGACTATAATATATAATCCATCAATTAAGCAACCCCCACAAAGGCGTAATGCTCTATGCTGAAGTTAATCACGTTACTGCTGAGATGCACAAGCCAATACAGAGAGACTATAAGAAATAAAAACAACTCTTGTCGCTACACACACACACACACACACACACACACACACACACACACACACACACACACACACACACACACACACACACACACACACACACACACACACACACACACACACACACTGTATGGGACTTATAGGAAGCTTCTTAAAGCCTCTCAGACAGACCAACAGTGTGTGTAGTGAGACTCGGGGCAGGAGAGAGAGAGGCTGTGTTCGGAATGGCATACTAGCATACTACTCATACTAGATATGACGTCGATTTTGAGTATGTAAGCAGTGCGTTCACACTGTAGATGTATGTGAAATTTTAGTATGCAAGAAATGTATACTAGATTTTCGGTAGGCTGGTATTGGCATACTTATTATGAATTTAGTAAGCAGTATGCAGTATATACTCATTGAGTATGCTAGTATGCAGTATATACTAATTGAGTATGCTAGTATGCCATTTCGAACACAGCCTGAGTGAGTGAGTGAGGCGGAGGGAGACGGTGGTCTCACCTAGAGAAAGGAGTTTTCTTCTTTTGGTGCAGCGGGCTTTTTTTTGGTGCTCTCCATCCAACGGCACCGCGGGGGGCTCTGGTCTCTCCGTGGGGAACACGATACACAGTCACACACCCCTCCGCTTTCAACCGGGGGGCTTCTCATGCGTCCTACTGGTGGTCCACGGGCGGTGTCCAGATCAGGAGATGGGGGAGATCAGGAGAGGTGCCATGCAGCATGCTAGAGACCGCTGCTAGAAGCGTTTCTCTGGGAGCTGACTGGCTCCCCCCCCCGACTGCAGAAGTAGTCCCACCCCTGCAATGCAACTTCCAGCTCTTGACCGGAACACACGGGGAGAGGGAGCGCTCAATAGAAGACTACCGCGTTGTTTTCGCGCCATAGAAGATTGGCGCGTTTGTTTCTCCCAGTACAAGACTACAGTTACACATCGTGACGTTAGAATTATAAGGTTCTATCTCCATTTTTGTCAAAATTGAGTTTTTCACATAATCTGATCCATTAGGTGTTTATTAATGTCTGTGTGGTGTTATTTTTAAAATGTTGACATTTTTGAGTTAGTAATTAATAAAACACAAAGGTTCCATCTCACAAAACATAATGGAATGTAAAAACGTTGACGCTCGATATCTCTGAACTGCCCTAAACGGAGATAGAACCGTATCATTCTAAACTCACGTAATGTGATCCTGTCCTCATACATACAGGCGGTATTTCTGAAATGTTTAAGCCGTAAGAATCCTATAGCTTACGGTTAGTTCAATTAGAGCGAATATACAGTATTGTCCCGACAAAATAGTCAACTGAATAGTGGGGAGGGTTCGGTTTGATGTTGCTATCCCAGGAGTAAGAACACACACATGCTGATTTTTATTTTATTTCGTTGTGTGAGTGTGTGTGTGTGTGTGTGTGTGTGTGTGTGTGTGTGTGTGTGTGTGTGTGTGTGTGTGTGTGTGTGTGTGCGTGCGTGCGTGCGTGTGTGTGCGTGCGTGTGTGTGTGTGCGTGCGTGTGCGTGTGTGTGTGTGTGTGTGTGTGTGTGCGTGCGTGCGTGCGTGTGCTAGAGAGAGAGACAGAGAGAGTGAGAGTGAAAACAACATGTCACAATCAGTAAGACATATTGCAGACAGAGACATATGCTCACTCAATTTCTTTAGAATCCGGTTTCGATTGAACTGAGGCAATCTTGTTAATAATGCTCGAATAAACTGCTAACTGAAGCATATCCCTAGTATGGGTCCTAGGGGAGAACAGGGCGACCCCCCTCTGTCTTAACGCACTGTGTGGGGGTGGGTTAACTCAATATCCTGACCCACAACAACCACCATTGCCCTTTATTTGTCCAGTGCTCCATACCATTATGAGAGTAAGTGTACTGCAATTAATTAAATTAAATGCATTTGTGAAATTATAATTCAATGATGTATTTTTATAGAAAACATAGTATATGGTTTAAGCGACTTAAGAATGAACATATGAACCTGTGAGACAGGGCATCACTGAAGAGAGCACGCAAGATTGTGGCTGACCCCTCACATCACATCCAGCTCACAGCTTGTTTGCACTACTCCCTTCTGGACAGCGGTACTGGACAGCGGTACAGGGCCACCAGGTCAAAAACATCACGCCACTTGAACAGTTTCTTCCCCAAAGCCACAGCCCTCCTCAATAACTCCTGATCATTGCACCTTGCACGTTACATGTTCTTGCACTTAGTTGTACAGTATATTTATTCATAATACTCACTCATATTGGTACTGTATATTTTGTCTTAGGTATTGTCGTGTTGTCGTCTTGCTGTTGTATGTACTGTAGCTTGTTCAGCATGGTAGAATACCAAGTCATGTTCCTAGTGCACTGCACATGGCGAATAAAGTTGAATTGAATATGTATAGGTGCCAAGGAGGGTCTTTATCTAGTGTGTTTGTATCTGCATGGGGACACAGGGGACCGTAGGCAAGTACACACAGTACGTTACTCCTTTGAAGTACAAAGGAGATTCATTGAATGTGAATACATGTGAAACACCTCCACAACCATAAGTGATGACAGTGAACATTCAAGCCAAACATACAGTAGCCATGCATAGAGAACCAACAGCTTCTTTGGAAATCAACTGTCCAGAATAACAGACAGTTCAAAAGTCAAATGGATATCTTCTTCAATCGGGTTAGCTATACTTTCATCACACGTCCTCGCTTTCACCACCAACCACTACTGAGGTATGTAAAATAAAAAGAAGAACCAAAAGTATAGGGGAGGGAGGAAGAGAGGTGCAATATGTATCTTATTGTAAACAATGAATGTTTTTTAGATTCTGAATGAAGACGTTATTGTTTACAATGTGCGCATAGCATTCCTCCCTTTTCTAACTGCTTATTTCTTTCTCTTTCTGTAGAGGCAGACTTCTGTCTATGGAGGAGGGGGGAATGACCCAGCTGGAGTTCATAATCTATTGATCTGCCTTGCCTTTACACAACAGAGTGTTACGCAACTCAGCAATAAGACCCATGAATGGCACAATGACATTCAGGTGCTGTCCTCTAGTCATGGATGTGTCTTTTTGAGGTGTTTCTGCCAATCTGGGACAAAATTGCCTCTCACATTACATGTAGGCCTATCATTATGCATCACATCATGGGTGTTACATGTCTACAGTGGTGGGAAAGAGCATGAGTCATAATTATACGTCCTCTGTTTGATTTTGTTTACTGAAGATAATAATGGGACTTTGATCATGCATGAAATGTCAGGGCACGGGCAGTGTGCCATGCACGCACGCACACGCACACGCGCACACACACACACACACACACACACACACACACACACACACACACACACACACACACATAATAATAATAATAACTTGTATTTGTATAGAACTTTTCCTGCAAACGTTGCAGCTCATGCAGCTCATGGACTAACGAATAAGGTTGGCCTTTAATTAAAGCAACGATTTTCCTCTCTCAGGGCAACACAGATTGATTGGTCTGATTCGGCTACAATTGGAATGTGCAATTGTGCAATGATACAAGACTAACGGAAACGAATGCTTGTCTGCTAAGCAGCTTCCAGTATGTCCGCTGCAGTCTCCATTCAGCATGTCAGCAGGTTCCAGGTTTGAATACAAGAGAGCTTGCTGTCCCGACAGAAGTCGTCATATTTTGCGTTTTGCGGTTTGACATTTTGTTTGTGAAATGTCTCCATCTTGTGGTCAATGTTGAGTAGAGATCAGCCAGTGCTGGTGATATTTTCTTAAACGAGACTTGGCAATGAACAGTGAATTAATTTACATTCATTTAGGGACTCTTTTAACACGTCTTGAATCTTTTTTACGACCCAATCGACTACATTAAAATCTATAAGAATTAATTTCTAGCCAAACAGTAGCCCTGCCAACTTGGCTTGCTGTAACGCTGAGGGGTGGAGACAGAGAAAAGGAACTATTCTCAAATTCAGTTGAAGCGATCATGGATGCGAGGACTGACCGTCTACACGATCAACGTAATAGTTTTGAACATATTGAGGCTCTACGTTGTTTGTTAGCGGAAATATACAATATATTATATATTGTAATTATATATATATATAATTGTATATATTATATACAACCCCATGTTTCTAGCATTCGATGACATCATGTTTATAGGCTCAGAAGACATGAAACACACGAATTCATTTATGCATTATAACATTTCAGCAGAGCTTGTAAAAAACAAGAGATTCGTCCCCATAATCTAAAGTTGCTTCTTCTCTTCTTGTTAATCTGCCCTAACCTAAAACACAGGGGAAGTGAAACCAATATGGATTAGATACCTACTGGGACTTTGCTTTTAACTATCCTACTCTGTCACATCACTGCACATGAAGGAAATTATTTCAGGACGCCACTTTAGACTTCGGGGATGCATCACTTGCACAGTATTTGTTGATGGAAAATAACGTAGTTCCACTTCAACGCCACAGGGGGGCGGCATACAAACACAGCAACACTGGCAATAAAGAAATCCAACAGAATATATATAAAAACATATATTTATTGTTTTGTTACATCGGTTAACTTGATCAACAATAGATGGTGGTAGGCCATGACATATACACACACACATAGAAAGCTCTTGGCTTTTCTCTTTTTATGTTCAGTGGCGATCACACAATGCAATGATACATCACAGCAAAATTCAACTGCCGGCAATACTATCCAAGCTTTGTAATGGTGTGTATGTTCAAAAACCATCCTCCCAACTGGTTGTTTCCCAAGTGGTTCAACTCCTTGACATGATCATATACAAGAGGGGAAAAATACTGTACATATATCTGTATGCAAACTCTCTATTTCCCAAAGGTGAGATTACTATTGTTTTGTTTGTTTTAACCTTGTTCTTATCTGGACTAAGAATAACCAGTTCACCATTTTCCTCCCAAAACAACTGGGACAAAAAAAGTCAAGTAAAGCTATCTTTTTTTTTAAAAGGGACACGTCTAGTCTATCTAGGTAGTTAGGCAGACCGATAGCGGTGTGCTGTATTCTGCAAATAGTGTTGGATTAAAATAGATTACATTAGATTACCATATAAATGTTCACTCTCTAGATACAAGGACGGCCACCAGTGCAGTCCACACGCATTCCTCAGTACATTGACCATACACAGTGACAACCTGGAGTTTCTCTAGACATCTGAACCCCACCCTACCCTACCCCACCCCCCCCTCGAGTTTCTCCTACACACGTTCCCGTCCCCGCAGTAGTGCTCCCACTGACCTAGTAAGTGGCTAAAATGGTATTTGGATAAGAGAGAAAAACCATGGCAGAGGTCGGCCAATCTGTCACAGAAAGGGCTGGAGTGGGAGGGTTAAAGAACAACAGCTTTTAACAGACATACCAAAGGAAGACCTGCACAGACACGAACAGGATGATGACATCATTCAGAGCCTGATACATGACCCACTTGTATGTATACTAACTGTACATACATGAACTATGTGAACTAAGTGTCTATTGTACAACGCATACTGCAAAGGATACTGTATTAGGAGGCCACTCGATGGCGTTTTTGTAAAATAAACACGGGATACTATTAAAAGGATGTACTGTGATTGTACTCGACTGCTTATTTGCATCATCACTTCACTATCACACCGCAACCGACGTATAACTTTTACACGACACAATACCTTATTTCTCTAGGAATATCTGATGATGAATCAATGGTACTGCTTACTCAAACTCTAGCATGCATCATCTGTGGAAAGAGACACAACGTCTCAACTTTTGTCAAACCACAACAGCACTTAATACGCAGACATACTTGAACATGTCATTTCTGTCGTCTTAAGCCGCCTAAAAGCTTCATTGATTCTATGGAGGCAGACACACAGATCACGAAGACGAGCTCATTAGTTCGGTTGTAATTAGTTTGACGCTAAATGCAGTTAGCGACAATGCAGAGGAAGCAAGGGGGGGTTATGTGTCAGGGTGGGCATCACTCAGTGATAGGTGCGGTGAGTTTTAATGGGCAGAGTTTTAAGGCAGTGGTTGTTCTCTATTGATCTGGAGCTCTTGTGTGTAGTGTATAGTGGTTGACTAGTAAAATGCCCCCAAACGGAGACTATAAAGCAGTCTATCGGGAATGAGTCCAGGCTCGTAGGATTCCTTTTTTGTTGTCATGGTTTCACTCCGCTCCAGAAAAACTCGTACAATTCCATGTGCTGATGATGAGCAAGAAAAGATAATTGTTCCACAATGGCTGGAACTTTATTCTAGAATTGGGATCCGTCCTCCATTTCTCCATTATCACACAGACTCAGTTCATCTCTCCATCAAGAAGCGCTTGAGTTCTTACTGAATGTGCAAACATCAACAACAAACACTCGGATACCATTCAAAAAAAGAGATAAAACATCTTATGTAAACAATGAAAAAAACAAAAAATTAAAAGAAAAAACGACAAAAACGATCGTGCAGTCCCTGAAACAGGAGTCCCCCCGCGGATCGAGGCGACCCTATCCTAGCTCCTGACTGCAGCTTGTTCTAAAAGCAGGTTTGAGACTTAACTCCTGCGTATTCAGCCAGACATTGTCATTAGTTATGTGCCAAAAAAATGTACGAAAAAAATAGAAGAGAAGAGAGAATAACTGAAAATATGCATATTGTGTTAAGATAACATATACGGTATGTTTAAATACTGTCATTTTTCATCAGTAATAACATTTGACAACAATTGCACGTATCCAAAGGGAAAAAAAAAAGTGTGCATGTCCAACCTAACACACACATACAACAAATCTCACGTTGTTCTAACTCATTTTTCAGAGTTCTGGTTTTCGCTTTTAAATCTAGCACATCAAACTGGGAGTGCTTCTTTGTTCAAACAATGACTGACATTTCATCGAAAACACTACCAAGCACATGGTCTTCATTGATTGTTCAGATACATAGAAATCCCAATGATCTGTGTGATAAGGACACTTCAAATGATTTAGGCTACGGGTCAACCTTGATGAACTGAAACAAGATATTTCAGATAACACAGCCGCAGATCTTTGGAGATGATTCAATTTTGCATAACACACTCAGTGGTAGAAAAATAGCCAATAACCGATTGTTACCTTCAGAATCAACTGTTAAAACTGTTAGCTGTAAGTTGTTGAAGTTTAGGTCAATCCCTCTAGGGGAGAACGGAGGAGCCTGTATACTTCATTCATTATCAATGACCCTCTCTCTCTCTCGCTCTCTCACTTACACCCCCTTCCCATTCTGTCCCTTCATCTCTTCCTCTCTCTCGCATGGTAATGGTTGATGAAGAGAATGTACTTTACTGAGCTCGTGAGTGATGAGGAGAACATTAAAAATGGTATCACCACAGTCTCGGCTAACGAGCCAATTCACTTGGACAAGCACGACAAGAGCGCTACGTTAAGGATGCTATAACTTTTCCTCGCTGTTGTTTGAAATGATAGGTGCGCCTATAATCAGATCAGAGTGAATTATGAATCCCGAAATGTGAAACTGCACAATGTTTCTGATCTCAGAATGAGTGTGCCAAACAGTGCTCCTCTGCTCGGTATGGATATGTTTAATTAATAAACCGCCCCCCCGCCCTTCCTCTGCCCCCAAGCTAGAGGAGCCTCCAGTTCTCTGTCTAAGAATGGACCTATCGCTAAGCCACGGCCCAAAATAGAAATTGTCCAATCATATCACAGCAAAAGTCACGAGAGGCAGAAAACGCGGACGAACAACTCGCTAATATCTGATGGTGAAAAGCTTCTAGACTAAATATTCTTGTCATCTTTAAAAAAAAAACATGTCTATTACTTGCTGTGGTAAATCAGAAATCAGAAATTTCCCAACTCCCGCCATTGTAAGTCATTGAATGCCCTTCAGTCACAGTCGGTCAGTCAGTCACTGTCAGTGAAGCGTTGTTTGTTTGTCCGAGTTTTCAAAGGGGGCGTGGCTTAGCGATAGGTCCATTGCTGCTCTCCTTCCTTCACCCTCCAACTCTACTAGGATACAACCCCCCTGTTTCAGCCTCAAACAGTCCTACTGGGAAGCTGCAGTCAAATAATCTGGATGAATTCCCTCCAGGTCTTTGATCTACTTTGATTGGTGGGGGTCACACGCTAGAGAGGGGGGAGTCAGAGCAGCAGACCTCAGCCGAGACCACCAGATGCGTGGGACATAATAATAACCGTCTCTCTAATGTCAACTGACCTGCCACGGCATAGAGGCCACTCTACTAACAAGAGTTTTGATCGGACTGTGATTGGCGATGGTGCTGGGGAGATGCCAGCCAGTCAAGCCAATCACAGACTGGGGAAGTAACTGTGGTTGTGACCTGTGTAACCATGGCGACTCCCGCTGAGAGCCCCTTTCATAGGGTTTATTTATGTAACACAATTTTTTTTCCAGTTGCTCCGAGCTTGATTGTTGAGATTGACCACGGCCACACTTGTATGCTGGTTAGAAGTATCAAAAGTGCTGTTTGTGTAATCGGAGTGCTTCATGAAGACATAAAGTCAGCGTGTTCGGTTTGACAGTTTGACGTCGTCTCTGCTTGTCGCAACGTGACTCGTCACCATCGACAGAACCCGATGTACAACACTTTTCTTTTCTCCAAAAGAAAACAAAGGGAGATTGAACAGATGAAACGGATATGGAGTAGCGTGCTGCGTGCGATGTCACAGAACACCACCAGGCAGAGTTTAGCTCCCGTCTGTCACGAATGTGTTTTTGTCAGCAAAGAGATGGAAGGAGAGGAAGAGGAAGAAGCCGGATCCGTTGCTGCTCCGTTGCCATAGTGACCATGAGGATTCGTGAGTTTTTGAGAGAGAGTCGGGTTCTTGGTAAAGGAGCAGTGGAGCTCAGAGCAGCTGTGACTGGGTCAGGTGCTGACTCTGGGTCAGGTGTTGGGTCTGGGTCTGGGTCAGGTGCTGAGTCTGTGACTGGGTCAGGTGCTGTGTTTGGGTCTGGGTCAGATGCTGGTTCTGTGTCTGGGTCAGGTGCTGTGTCTGGGTCAGATGCTGGGTCTGGTTCTGGGTCAGGTGTTGTGTCTGGGTCAGGTGCTGTGTCTGTGTCCCCAGGTGCTGGTTCTGGGTCAGGTGCCGTGTCTGTCCCCCCGGGTGCTGGTTCTGGGAGGGCTGTAGGATGCCGACCACGCGGCCCAGCGTGTCTGTGGTGGCGAAGGCCAGGTACTGGCAGCACAGCCAGTCCTCCAGGCTCACGCCGGGCCCCGTGTCCAGCGAGCGCTCGGCAAACTTAATCATCATCAGCGTCCGCTTCAGGTCCAGCCAGTTCTGGAGGGTGGCCTCGCGCTGGCTGGACTGGGTGGCGCTGCTCCCTGACCCGTCGCTACCACCGCTACTACAGCCCAGCGCCTGGAACAGGTCCTCCCGGGGCCCCCAGAGCAAACCCTGCAGGCAGGCCCGCGCCTCGGCCATCTGGATCCTCTCGGAGGGGTTGACGGTGAGCAGGAGGCTGGCCAGCTGCTGCAGGCCCTGGGAGTAGAGGGAGCGGGCGGGCAGGGGCGGCAGGTCGGCCCAGGTGTACTCCCTCTCCTTCAGCTCGGGCGTCTCCTCGAAGGGGTTGGCCCGGTGCAGCATCTCGTAGATGAGGATGCCCGTCTGGAACTCGTCGCACTTCCGGTACTGCGTCGCCGTGACGATCTCCGGCGCCAGGCGCGACTGGTCCTGGAGCGTCCGCGGGTCCACCGCCGACAACGCCAGGGGGCTCTTCTGCTTGGCCTGGGAGAAGTTGCTGATGATGAGCCGGGCGGGGCAGGTGGCGTTGGCCGCGGCGGCGGTGGTGTTAGCGTCCGTTCCCGGGGTGGTGCCGGTGCCGCCGCCGCTGTTGTTGTTAGGCTCCAGCGGGTCGGCGTTCCAGGGGTTTCCCAGGTGGCAGTGGGCCAGGAGGAGGTTCTCCAGCCGCAGGTCGCAGTGGGTGACGTGGTAGGGCTTCATGTGCTCCAGGCCGGAGCACAGCTGCAGCAGGAGGAGGCACACCTGCCGCTCGTACAGCTCCGGGTTGCGGGCGTGCCGCGCCACGCCCTCGCGGACGAAGTCGGCCACCGTCTGGAAGGGCACCTCGCGGGTGATGACCACCACGCGACTGCGCAGCCGGCCCGCAGAGCCCATGTCCATCGCCGCTTGGGCGTTCTCGGCTTGTCGAGAATCGTTCTGGGCCGAGTGAGAGAGTGCCTCGCCCGGCCCGTCGGCAGTGTCCTTCCTTGCGGTCTTTGTCTCTTTCTGGCTGTCCCCTTCGTCATCGTCATCCTCCTCCTCCTCCTCCTCCTCCTCCTCCTCCCAGGGCAGCAGACGAGTGGGCACGTCAGCCAGGAAGTGGCCACAGTCCTGCTGGATGTTGAAGTGCAGCGCCAGACTCTGTCTGACGGCCAGGCTGTGGAAGAACTGCTGTTGGGTCTCCTTCACTTTACTCCGACAGATCTGGAGAGAGAGAGAGAGAGAGAGAGAACGTGTTAGGAATACTTAGTCATATATTTGCGTGGACTGCTCAATGCTATTTTTGTTATGGCTAACACTGAAATTAAAAACAGTACAATTAAACATAGCTGACAGCATCCCCATGTCCATCAGACTTGTCCTTTAAATCTAAACTCAAAACCCACTTGTATTCTTTAGCGTTCCCTGACTCACTCTGACTCTTGCCTTGTTTGTTTTGACGTGTTGTTCTGTTCCTCTGTTGTTTCTGTTGGTTATTTATTTTTTGTTTATTTACACTTTAGGTGTACTTTTACTGTAAAGCACTTTGGTTGACATGTGTCATGTTTAAATGTCCTATATAAATACATTGTGGTGGGTAGCCGGTCAGCTTAAACCAGTAAAATAATAATAAACCAGTGAAGTTTTCCAAAACGTCAAAGATTGTGTTTCAAGATGTGTCATACCTGCAGGACACTCTCAGGAATCCATGAGAGAAATAATATGTGGAAGACTGTCAACGAAGGATGAAAAATTAATGTCTTACTGCGATTTTGATCAAAGAAATAAAGATCCACAGAGAGAAAGAAGATAATCTGCTCTCTGCTTTCTCCCTTTTTTCCCTTCTTTTGTCTCTCTTCAGACTAGCATTATGGCTCACGCCACTGATCTTCCCCATAGCAGTGGGAGGAGAGTCTGACTGTCACACATGTTGGTGGGAGCCTTTCTCCTCTGCCTAACCCCCGGTGACAGCTTTTGCAGCCAAACCGTCTCTCTTCTTCTCTTCACTTTGATCAAAGAAAGCTCCAACCGTTCTCTCCGAGAGAGACATCACTCTCTGTACACAGCTCTCTGAGGAGTCACAGAGGCTCAAGCCAGATAGATTGCAAACAAACAGGAAGAAATAGGGCATCCTCATTTGCACAACTGTTGCATATGATACCCAGTACCGCTGGTTAACTGTTGCCTGAGAGTTTTAATAGCAACAATATCAGGGCAAAATGTAAATCGGTTTGAAACGATTGGGATGGATTTATGTTTAATACCGCATTAACATTTTTCATAATGAAATTCAGAAAGTTCACTCACTGGGAAAAGGTTGGGCATGTTATATTCCAGCATCATTGGAATAGTAGACAGAAAAATTACAATAAGGAACCTGTATTTGTTGTTCATTCAAGACATGTATGTATGTATGCGCATTACTTGACTTTCCTCATTAGCTTGGTACTGTGTTCATGAGAGAATGAGAGTCAGCGTGAATGTTTATACACAAGACACATGATTATCCAACCCTCAAAATAGCCACCAACCCCCGTGACGGCACGGTCTCAGTGGAATCTGGGGAACAGAAATGGAATTGAAATACATTCTGGGATTGAATAATTATCTATATTCCAATTTGGAGTTGGAAATGAAATGGAGATCGTTTTGCATTTACAGTGGTGAATGTCTTCAAAGGGAGATCAATTTAATTAAAATAATTTAAACATAACTCTGTTGTGGGTGTCTGCAGGGTGTATTTCATGATAAAAATCAGTAATCATGAATGTGTTTAAAATAGGAATTGCCTTTGAAAACCTTTGGGGATGTAACTCTTCACACTTAATCACAGTTTAAGCTATATTACTGTTATCTATCCCATGTATAAACCTACTATCTACTGTACTTAGCATATAGTAGTTATCACTTCATAACTGCACATATCCTATTTTGTCTACAATATCATGTTTTGCAAGTATCATTATTTGCACTTCTGGTTAGATGCTAGACTGGTACCAAAATACATATCAGATCTCCTCCCACCCTATATTCCCGCAAGGCCCCTAAGGTCAGCTGAGACTAATCAGCTAATCATGCCAAGAGTAAAAACAAAACACGGTGCAGCAGGCTCCTGGAACAAACTCCCTGAAGAAATCAAACAGGCCCAAACCCTTAAAATATTTAAATCTAAGCTAAAAAACCTTCACGTTTTGCAGCAGTTATGATTAAACACAAACACTTCTATCAATGTCTTTTTTCCATTAACTATTGTCTTATTAAATGTTACATGTTTAAATGAAATGTTTTATCTTCTTATATTTGCTTTTATTCATTGTAATTTTTATTTTCTTACTATGCTCCTCTTGCTGTATTTTTAAATAATGTCTGTAAAGCACTTTGTATTGCCCCTGTTGTATGAAATGTGCTATACAAATAAACTTGCCTTGCCTTGCCTAATCTAATCTGTGACAGACAGACTGGGAATCAGGATTACACTATTAAATAGTCATGACACAAACCCATCGACAGATCAACTTAGAATAGTAGATGGGCTGAGGGGGGAGTGTGGGCGACACATTAATATGAGGGAGAAAATGTTCTAAATTGGGGAGCTGGGCTTGAGCTGCACGCGGACGCTCCTGTTGATTGGCTATCTTATCTTATCGGCATGTGTCGGGGAGAACAAGCGCCTGGCTCTCCTGAGGCTGCTGGGATGGGGATGGAAGACTGGGATGGAAGGCTGGGATGGAAGACTGGGATGGAAGGCTGGGATGGAAGGCTGAAATGGAAGGCTGGGAGGGAAGGCTGGGATGGAAGGCTGGGATGGAAGGCTGGGATGGAAGGCTGGGATGGAAGGCTGGGATGGAAGGATGGAAGGCTGGGAT
This sequence comes from Nansenia antarctica, assembly GCF_963989245.1. NCBI lineage: Eukaryota > Metazoa > Chordata > Actinopteri > Argentiniformes > Microstomatidae > Nansenia > Nansenia antarctica. The sequence goes on along the minus strand of NC_137684.1, from coordinate 26,303,193 downwards.
GGAAGACTGGGATGGAAGGCTAGGATGGAAGGCTGGGATGGAAGGCTGGGATGGAAGGATGGGATGGAAGGCTGGGATGGAAGGATGGGATGGAAGGCTGGGAGGGAAGGCTGGGATGGGGATGGAAGGCTGGGATGGAAGGCTTTGAAGTGGAGGAGAGCTGAGGGGTTTCTGACATGTAAATATCACATGGCTGGATCTCCAGCTCTCACCCGGCAGGCTGTGCACGTACGCACACATAAACACACACGCATGCACACACACACACACACACAAATCTCTCTCTCTCTTTCTCTCTCTCTCACACACACACACACAAATCTCTCTTTCTCACACACACACACACACACACACACACACACACACACAAACACACACACACACACACACACACACATCTCTCTCTCTATCATTCTCTTTCTCTTTCTCTCTCTCTCACACACACACACACACACACACACACACACACACACACACAACAGCTCTTTAAGGGGGAATCGTAACAAAGACCCCCCCCACTTTGAGTTGGAGAAAGGGACCAACAACATAAAACCCAAACCATGGCTGTTACCACAATGTGTGTGTGTGGGCGGGGTCACTTCACTTCACCGTCGGTCTCACCCACCTTGATGGCGTAGTTGACCAGCGGGTCCTTGGCGTAGGAGGCCGTGTAGTAGACGGCGTCCCCGGCCTCGCAGCACGGTGTGCCCGTGGTCAGCCGGAAGTGCGACCAGCTGTCCATCCCGAAGCGCAGGTGGTCCTTCTGACCCGCCATGAAGCGGTCCTCGCACTTCCCCGCCAGTTTCCTCAGCGTGTCCGTGTGCAGCCCGCGGATACGCCCCACCACCTCCTCCCAGCTGTCCATGCCCTTGTAGAGAGGCTGCCTCTGGGGCTTAGCTACGCCCCCACCCCCGCCACCGCCGCCGGCCCCCCTGCCCGTGGTCCGGGCCCGGCCCGCCAGGGACTCGGCGCTACGGCAACCGCGGCGCTCCCTCCCGCCCCCCGTGGTGCTGCTGGGGGTCGAGGACGCCAGGCAGGACAAGCTACTGTTGGCCGGCCGACCTTTGTGGCCGGACGACCTCTCCAGGGAGTCCCCGCCCCCGCTCTCGTGGTCACCGTGGGGGTGGCGAGGCGGCGGCGCCTCAGAGCTGATGGAGGAGCTCTGGCTGGCCGTCTCCCAGGTGGAGTCCAGGTCGTAGATGGGGTTAGCCACGCTCAGGTTGGTGCCGCCGGGCTTAGCCTCGCGCTTGGGCCGCAGGGGAGTCGGAAGCAGCGAGTTAGGACCCAGGGAGGAGGAGGAGGGTTCTGGGGTGGAGCGGGTCACTCCCTTCTTGGGCAGGGGGGGCGGCGTGGCTTTGGAGGTGTCGTGCTGGTGGGGGGGGCCGTCCAGGTCGGCCGAGGCCAGGGTGTCGTCGGAGGCTTTGGGGCACCGGGGTTGCTTCAGCGGGATCATGTTCGCTCTGGACTGACCTGGGGGGGGGGGGAGGCAGAGGAGAACAGGAAGAACACATGGGTCAAACCAGGGTTCCCACACCTTCTGAAATATCAAATTCAAGCACCTTTCAAGGACTTTCAATCAAGACTCAATTCCCTCAAAGTCAAGGACCCAACACGGCATAGTTTGAGACAGAACTAGTTGACGAGCTAAGTAAAACATTTTTTAATATTATTATTTTTTGGGAGAGAGAGAGAGAGGGGGGAATTCAAGCACTTTCAATGACCCATGTGTATTTTCCAAAAACCTTTATGACCTTGATTTCTTTTTCTCAAATTCTCTCGAAACTTTCAAGGATTTCAAGGACCCGTGGGAACCCTGGTCAAACAGCCGTTATGAGCCATCATCATGTCATGACCATCAAGTCACGTCAGTCCAGGGTCTCCCTTGAACACAGACACGACAACAAGACAACTGTATTTCTTAAGACTTGTTCTCTCACACTTTGTTGTTATTTTTCCCTAATCTGTACATAGGCCATTTGATATGTGACAGCAGCTGGTGAAACCGGGAACAAGTCGGCAACCAACAGACTTTTATTCTGAACAACATAAATTAATTTCAACGTTGTTGAAAATCAATGACACACTCGCTAGTCAAGCCAAAACATTGCAATGCAATGGATTCTGTGAGTAATCCCCATGACTACCTAGTTAGTGTAGAGTAGTGGGGATTACTCACCGGATCCATTGCATTGCAATATTTTGGCTTGACTAGCGAGTGGGTCATTGATTTTCAACAACGTCGAAATTGATTAAAAATGTTCTGACTAAAAGTCAGAACATTTTGATTTGGTAAGCGACTTGTTCCCGGGTTTCACCAGCTGCTGTCATATAATAATTAATATAATAATAATATAAATATATATATAATATAATGATGACAGATGTCTGCAGTAGGTCCTGAGTATTTCCATTTACCAGACATCTCTTGAAGAAAGAGGAGAGCGTCAGAGCCTGGCAGATAAGGTCGGAGGTCCTGAGGAGAGTACAGGACACGGAGCAGAAGAACAGCTGTGGCGGAACACGTCCATCCAACTGCCTCCATGTGGTGGGAGAGTAAATCTCTCCCCAAGTGGGTCTTAAGTGAGGCTTAAAGAGGCAACTTGGAAAGTGATTTTGTCAGTGGGTGACGTTAGAATTATAAGGTTCTATCTACATTTTTGTCAAAATTGAGTTTTTTACATAATCTGATCCATTAGGTGTTTATTAATGCCTGTGTGGTGTTATTTTTAAAATGTTGACATTTTTGAGTTAGTAATTAATAAAATACAAAGGTTCCATCTCACAGAACATAATGGAATGTAAAAACTTTGACGCTCAATATCTCTGAACTGCCCTAAACGGAGATAGAACCTTATAATTCTAAGCTCACGAGCGGGCTTTCGTTAACAGTTTTGCCCTCATTTGGTGGAGACATGGTAGAAACCCCAAGATCTGGGAGGAGAGTGACAGAGTGAGTTTTCACTGGAAAAACTCACCATGAACTCTCTGTGTGGAACAGTACAGTATTGTAGTCCTTCAGCCTGACACACCAGATAATGGTTCAATTGTTCTTTCATTGTGATAATCAGTTGTGATAACAGTTGCAAGAAAACGAAGTTAAAAGTTGGACCGATTGTTCCAGGTTTAATTTTACTCCTAGACCTGTTGATTGCAAATAGAATGTCAAATACCAACTAGGAATTGTCCCGATTTCTTCCAGATCTTTTTTTAAACAACAGTGAGAGATAATCTTTCTGTGGGCAACTTTGGGTGTTGGTAACAAGACAGAGCCAACTAGAAGTACAGGCCTTCTGACGTCACGGTTGTGGTCGCGGTCACATGGGAAAAGCTGCGGTCCCAATCCCCTCACAAATCTCTCCAGGATTAAAAGCTAATTGTATTTTTTTCCCTGTCGACCAAAATCCATATATAAGTCCTTGGCATCAGTCTTGCAGTTGCTGTCTATTTTTGTCAGTCCAAATTGGAGCTTCAGCCTTTGTGGAATAATCATAAGCCATCAATCATCAACAATCCCATTGCGTAAGAGAGCAGACATTCCCTCACTGGGAAAAGACCTAACGTAAAGATGACATTTTACATGAAATAAATCCAAGCCTTGATAACCTTTTGTTGATTTGTGGTTGAAATCTCGCCTGTGTACGAGATTACTTTTTGCTCATTCCACAAACTATCCACGTCGATGGGTGCAATAGACGTCCAGTATAATACAATGCATAAGAATGTGAAAACAAACATATTCACTTCCATTCAGATTTCTGAGACACATTCTGTTGCCATAGCGGCAGATAAATGACATTGGAACTTATATGTGATTCCCACACTTCTAGACTGATGCATGCTGGGACACTTCTAGACTGACAGTGATGCTGAGACACTGCTTTGTCTCCTAACAGCATGTTCGCACCTGAACTAAGGATGAGCGTCAGAGGAGGGAGGGGAATGGCAAACATGGAAGGGAGGAGGGAAGGTAAGACAGGTGACAGGTGAGACAGGGGGACAAAGGGAGAGAGAGGAGCCGGGAGGATGGTAAGAGAGAGGGGGGAGGAGGGTGAAGTAGGGGGTGAAGGAAGGAGGGACGAACGAGAAAGGATGAGAGGAGGGAGGGAAGGTGAGACAGGGGGACAAAGGAAGGGAAAGTAAGACAGGCGACAGGTGAGACAGGGGGACAAAGGGAGAGAAGGTGAGACAGGCAACAGGTGAGACAGGTGGACAAAGGGAGAGAGAGGAAGCGGGATGGGAGGAAGGTAAAGTAGGGGGTGAAGGAAGGAGGGACGAAGGAGAAGGGTGAGGGATGAGGAGGGCAGAACAGACGCGAGAGAGAGGTGCTGCGAATAACTAAAGCCTACGAGATGACGAGAGAGAGAACGGAGGAGAATGGAGAGAGAGAGAGAGATAGAGGGAGGGAGGGAGGGAGAGAAGCAGAGGAGGAAAAGCCTACCGTGCGTGGTCCTGTTTATGTCTCCGTGTTAAAAGTTGCAAGAAGGAGAAGTGGAAGAGGGGCAGGAGAGACGGCAGACGTCTCTGTCTGTCTGTCTCTGTCTCCCTGAGAATTCCTGCTGCGACACACACACCCACCGGCAGGCAGACAGACAGGCAGACAGACAGACACACTCACACCCACCGGCAGGCAGACAGGACGCCTCTGCGCTACTTCAGCATTCTTTCTGAGTGAGACAGCGAGCCGCGCGCCCTCCCTCCCTCCCTCGCTCCCTCCCTCCTGCCCCTCGGCTGTCGCTGACAGAGAGGGGAGGGAGTGTGAGTTTGTATTAGTGTGTGTGTGTGTGTGTGTGTGTGTGTGTGTGAGTGAGTAAGTGAGTGAGTGCTTTTTCAGGGAATAGAGAGAATCCAGAATCGTTCTCTCCGTTTCAGAGACGGAGGAGAGACAGGCGGGAACTAAGAGCCGTGTCGGTCCGACAGACCGTCCGCTGTGGTCTGCTGTCGCGCGATATGTTGTTCTGAGAGAGTGCTCCTCAGAACCACCGTGGTCCCGTGTCATGTAACTGACCGTGGCTAACACACTGCTCCCGTGTCCTACAGCACTGTTAATAACCCTTGCATGAGCCCATGCATGCACGCACACGCACGCACACGCACACTCATACACACACACACACACACACACACACACACACACACACACACACACACACACACACACACACAGGATGTAAGCACGGTGCTCACCACACAGCCAGACAGTGGGCTTTCATCACGCTACGTTTGGTCATTTCATTCAACAAAGTAAATGGTAAATGGACTGCACTTATATAGTGCCTTTATCAAAAGCGCTTTACAACGGCCTCTCATTCACCTATTCACACACACATTCACACACCAATGGCGGCAAGCTACCATGCAAGGCGCTAGCCCGCTCACTGGGAACAATTTGGGGTTCAGTGTCTTGCCCAAGGACACTTCGACATGTGGCCAGCCGGGGCTCGAACCCCAGAGGTGGTCTTACCCAGGTTGCTGTAGGTGGCGCTACAGGAGCTGGAGGCTGGCGAGGGCGACTGGCTGCCCTCCTCCTCCGGGTCCCCCAGGCTAGCGCTCCCCTCGCTGGCCGAGCCCGGGGTGGGACACCCCCCCCCCTCCCCGGGGGACGAGACCTCCAGCCTGGCTGGCAGAGAGGCGGCTGTCGGCATCTCCCTGTCCCCCGCATCGCCTGGCACCTGGCTGGAGGACAGAGGAGAGAGAGGCGGAGCGGTTACATTTTACATTTACATTTTTGGCATTTAGCAGACGCCTTATTCCAAAGCGACTTACAATCAATACATTTGACAAAGCAAGTGAATCATCACCGGGGCCATTGATAGAAAAACCTTCTTCCATCACCTTCTTCCCAAACCTAGCCTTTTTAAACACTGGAGAAACAGAGAAACAGTACAAGGGGGGCAATAGAAGTTTTTAGGGGACACAGTAGAGGGGAGAAGCGTGTGTCTTCAGGAGATGCAGTGCTGGGGGGTAGTAGATGTCTCAGGAGGAGCAGTTAAGGTGTAACCTGTAGAGATGGGTCTTCAGTCTACGACGGAAGATGGGTAGTGATTCTGCAGTTCTGACAGCCGTGGGAAGCTCATTCCACCAGCGGGGAGCCAGTGTTAGAGGTTAGAGGTGATAGAACCCTCTCGTAGGGATAGAACCAGGGAGCGAAGGAGGTTTTCATCTAGCGAACGTGACAGGACATGAGCTGCCTTCAGGAGGGCTTCAGAGAGACACATGGGAAATGTAGTTCCATGTCATAACAATACAAGTAAATAAGACACACACACACACCCACAAACACAAACACAAACACGAGATGCAGAGACACATGGGAAATGTAGTTCCTTGTCATAACAATACAAGTACATAAGACACACACCCACACCCACAAACACAAACACACACGCACACACACACACACACACACACACACACACACACACACACACACACACACACACACACACACACACACACACACACACTTTTATGACAATCATGGTGCAGTGTACTCTCGCTAAGATCCTCCCCGCACTGTATTAATAATATATTACCAGAAATAAAACCACAGATGGTGTAACTGAAGCTTGATCATCATAACTGTGTTGTGTCCCAAGCTAGTGGAGCTGTAGGGAAGCCTATATTCATATATATACTGTATATCATATAATATTCATCATAGCACATATATCTGTAGAGATGACCCACAGTCAACATCAAAGACAACAGAAGTGACCCAGAAAGGCCTCGTGCCGTGCCAGCCACTGAATGTTTACCATGGCCTGCTTCCCAAATGTACCAGGTCAGGTGACGCCTGGAGTGATAGTTCATCACATCATGCATGTAGGAGGAGGACTAACATAGCACTGGCCACATGGCCAACATGCTGGGAGGCTGGGGCTGGAGACACAGGAGGACAGGCTCCTTGGAACGCACGGAACGGAACAAGGAATGGAATGAATGATATGATACTGACACAATATAATGCATCACATTTACATTTATTTTTATATTTTTGGCATTTAGCAGACGCCTTATTCCAAAGCGACTTACACTCAATAGATTTGACTAAGCAAGTGAATCATCAATCCACCAGTCGTAGCAGGAAGAATAATCCAGCTCAGGCCCGGGGCCATTGGCAGTCTCTGTGATAGAAGGAAAAATCTACTTCGATCACCATCTTCTAAACCACATTACAATACCGTATACAGTAATATAACGGTAATACACAATAATAATAATCATAATAATATATAATAATATGATATATAAATATATAGATATATACAAATATATCATAATAATATAACTGGTTCATGTGTCACTCAAGGCTCAGCTTGACACCTGGGCACAACAGCCACCCGTTGGTTGAAACAAGTTAGCTGTCATTATGATTGGCTCCAGCGTTTTTTACAAAGCAAAAAAAAAGAAGAAGAAAAAGGAACCTATTTAAATGGTAAATAGACTGCACTTATATAGCGCCTTTTAGCCAAAGCGCTTTACAACAGCCTCTCATTCACCCATTCACACACACATTCACACACCAATGGCTGCAAGCTACCATGCAAGGCGCCAGCCCGCTCACTGGGAGCAATTTGGGGTTCAGTGTCTTGCCCAAGGACACTTCGACATGTGGCCAGCCGGGGCTTGAACCGCCGATCTGCCAACCTTGCGATCATTAGACGGCGGCTCTACCTCCTGCGCCACAGCCGCCCGTATGTGGGCCTGTGATGCCTGAGGTTGTAAGTAAGTAAGTAAAATGTATTTATACAGCACCTTTCCCAGACCAAGGGTCACAAAGTGCTTTACATAACAAGGAAGAAACACAATAAAACATAATACAAGAGTGAAAGCCACAGCAGGTTAAAACAGGCAAACAAGTGAAAATAAAAACAAGTAACAGACAACAGGTGTACAACAACATCAACTGTGCATCCATGCACCAGTGTATGAATAGACACATCATCTCTTCTTCTTTTTGAGTTCCTTTTATTCTAGGTTGATTTCACTGACAATCGTGGTTTGTAAACGTTTAGCCTGGTCATTTAGCCTGCATCTACTACAGAGAGAACGGGATCATTTGTATTATGGTACATAACCTTGTCGCCCAGTCTTGTCACCTTGCTCAGTAAGCCTGGGGCAGTTCGAGGCAGAAAGCCGTTAACTCGTTTAGTGCTGAGGGTGAACGAAGTCGGCCGAACTGTCAACATTCTAGGGTGCCACGGGTGACATTATTCACCCCAAATGCTTCATTTTGTAGCCAATCACAAGTAGTGTTGCTAGGTATTAATAAAGTAATAGTAAAGTTAATACCACATGAAACACTTGGTACTCTCGGGGGTGAGCGTTCCAGAATTCTTTGGCAGTTAGTGAAATAAAGAGGGTGGAGACCTGTATCGCGAATGCCACCCTCCCAACTAGCCAACGGGCAGCTCAAAACCGAACAGCCAATCAAAGGGCAGCTCAAAACGGAACAGGCAATCATTCTCACTGGTCACCACATAGGTAGCCTTCCAACAGCCGAGTTATAATTTCAGGAAACAAATAAAACCGTGAGCACCTTTGAGCAATGTCCATTTAAAAACATAATAGCTTGCTAACAATGTTATCTTGTTAGCACAATGTTATCAAGTTAATTGTCTAAAACACTGACTCATTCCTGAAGCCTTTCTATGAAAAAGAGAAGGGCTCGAAAACATCTGAACTGGCCGTCAGGACACTACATCATGGTTTAGGTCAACATGAGAAAGAATACACACACCATGTGATGGTCAAACTACAGACTGTCATTCTGTTTGACTTCTATACAATAAACCTTCTAACATAAGTACTTCTATACTGAACTCATCCTAACAATAAGTACTTCTATACTGAACACCTTCTAACATAGTAAGTACAAGCACAAACATCCCATACCTTGAGAGGAGGTTGACACTATAAATACCTTCATGTCTGCTAATGTCAGGACCTGACTTGTTCCTTCGGCAGCCAGAACGTGCCTCAGTGCAGTGCGTTTAAGTACTTTCACAAACACACACACACCCACACACACACACACCTACACACACACACACACACACGCACACACACACACACACACACACACACTACTGAATCTCCACCCAACTAAGTCAACAGCAGAAGGTAACAGGTTATTGTTCAAAGAGGAAGCGGCGGTGGTGTGACAGGACGACCAGCGACTATCCGAGCTTACCCGCTGTACTGACTGACACAACTCCCCATGTCTGTAGACGTGAAGAAGAAGACAAGGTCACACACAGGTCGTTCACATTCTGAGAACGAGACGACCGCTCTCTGCTGCCTTCGCGGTGTAGAACGTATTCCTTTCTCTCTCCTCTCTTCCTGCCCTCCTGTTCCTGCTCACCTGTCTGAGGTGATCTGAACAACACGCCCCGCCGTTAGCCAACAACATTGCTCACGGGAGGAACTAGTAGGTTAACCCTTTACTCTGCCTCTGATCCAAACAACAGATCTGTACACTAGCAGGGTTGACTGACCAGCGTGGCTGGTTCCTCTGTGTCTCTGACTCTCTGTGACACTGGTCAGGTGGGACCCTCCCTCTCTCTCCCTACCGGCCTGGAGCAAAACACTCTGTCTGTGTGGTATGCAACAGGAAGCCATCTTCACCTGACAGATGGTATGCCGTGTGTGTGTGCCATTTCTTAAGTACACACTCGAGTATTTCGTCACATGTTCAGAGTTCATAGCGAGGCGATTCCTCCGCGGTGGGGTTTGCGACATCAAAGGAAGTGGGCTCGGGAGGGGGAGTTCCAGAGGCACAGCACGTCGTCCACGTCAACAGCCTCAGAAGCACCTAGTGTATGGTAAACAAGGTTGTGCCGATAACACCGGTATCGGGTACTACGCCACCGCTGTTTTTTAAATTGTATTGATATAAAATCACTTTCAACGGTCATAGCTCCACAGTATATTATATATTTTCAAAACAATATCTGTTACCTTCACTTTCACATGTCATCCCTTGGATTACTGTTTTAACTCGATCCATGAATAAACTCAATCTCAAAATCAATCAATCAGTCAGTATACAAAGTTAACCTACGTGGATCTGTTTCCTTTGTCTCAGTGTTATCAGGCTAGCATGTATGTCATAGACCTGTCATAGGCATGTATGTCATAGACCTCGCTCATTCTACAATGACATGGTCACAAAGTGGGAAAGCAACAATGGCGAGGAGCAACAACCTAAATACGTCATGTCAATCTAAGAATACAGAAAGAAGAAGACACAGATGAAAGAGAGGCTAGGTGTGTGGGTACTGTGGGTGTGTGTTTGTACATGTGTGTGTGTGTGTGCCTGTGTGAGAGTTCTCTCACATACATTGCAATTCTCTAATAGTGAAATGCTTTTCTAAAGACGATCAATACAAGTAACTGTACAGCGACCGTCATTAACTCAATTCAATATTTCTCACAGCAAAGACGCCGACTAAACAAAAAGCCGAGGCCCAACAAGCAATGCGGAGAAATAGCGGAGAAAAAACTGAAATAAATACAAGACAATTCATACTGTGGCAAGGAACATTCGTCATCACTCATGTCTGTCACACCTTTACTCCCCAGTAAACAAAGAGAGATGACAGAAGATGGCTCTCAGCCACACCTCTGATGATGCCAGTCATGCAGAGACAATCCTGTGGGTCAGCGAGTGATGATGGATATGTGTGTTCAATGAGCTGGAACGCACTGACGAGTTTCGTGTTTCTCCTAGCGGGAGCCCCACTGAGGAGAGATGTTCTCCTGTATGAGCCCCGCTTCGGGGGGCAAGTCGCACCTTTGCTCCAGCCGTTGATTAACTTGTCCCAGCACAGCAGATGTTCCAGCCACACGTCATTAACTTTCCGTACACTAACCTCCCCTCGGCCGTGCTGGTGTGTTGTTTCAACATTTCTAAATGAGGATTTATCTGCGACGAGAGTGTGTTTGAATAGGCCAGTGAAACGTAGATTATGTCCAGAGCTAATTGACTAGTCGCATATTGTCCTGATTCAACTGTTAACTGTGGCCGACTTTGCCACTCCCGGTGCTCAATTAATTTCAAGTGATGGATGGCCACAGTACTCATCGCTGACAGTTAATTAGCCAATAAGGACCCAAGGAAAATATTGAAATGTTAATCACACTTTCACACTGCAAGGACCAAAGACAAACATTTACAATTAACACTAGAAGTCCCCAGGACCTTGTCACTAACCCAGAGAGAGGTCTGGAGAGACCATTTGTTGAAGTTAGGGAGCCCTGCATATACACAGTTTACAACCACACATAATAGTAATGCAAATTTACGACAGTATAAAACACAATCAACACAACAACAATGGAGGTCCCTAATCAAAACTTTAAATTGCCTGAGTGGCACTAGAGAAACCAACTGAAACATTCTCTGCAGACTGTTCCAGCAGTGAGGTGCACCACAACTAAATGTACCTAATTCAGTGGAGACCCGTGCTCTGGCAATGAGTTAGGTAATTGATGTTCTTGAATTTCAATAATGAGGTTAGGTAAGCTGGGAGTTTATGCAGCTGGGCTTTTACACACTGACTTACTGTAGTACGGAGGAAACTAAACATGTATTTCCTTCAGCAAGCATGAATTAGACAAACTACGAGAGTGAAGAACGAGGGCAGTAGGATGAACCATGTTGGTTTACCAAAAACTCTAAATGAACCAAAGCCAAAGGAAGAGAGAGAGAGCTGAGAATACTCCCACAATATATACATCCTCAGCTCCCCAACCCAGGTGACACTATTTAGGCTGACGACCTACCCACTCTGCCAAGATTCCCAAAGGAACCAGCAACAACCAATAGGCAGGCAGAGTGGGAGGCGTCACAATAGTAATAAAGCAGAGTAGTTACCTGACGGCGCTCCCTGTGGTGTGTGGGGAAGCTGGTTGCCCTGGCGACAGCGGCCTCGTCTCTGTGCTCTCCTCTGGGGACGACAGCAGAGAGGTCTCCCTGCACTCCTCCACGCGCAGTTCCCCCTCCCCGCCACCGGTGGCGCTGCCGTCCGGCTTATAGGTGAAGATGATGGTGGGCTTCTGGCTGGGGTCGTCCGTCTTGGCCTCGGAGAACCAGTGGTGGCGCTGGACAGGTGGCGGGGGCAGCATGTGGATGACAGTCCCATCCAGGCCCACCAGCTTGCCCTTCTCCTTCTCCTTCTCCGCCTTCTCCCGCTGCTCCTCCTCGTCCTTCCGCCGGCGGAAGAAACTCTTGAAGGAGATCCAGCGTTTGGGCTTGGCGCTCTCGACCGCCCCGCGTCTCCCCTCCCCTCCCCCGGGGCTGGTCGGCTCTCCGTCCCCCCCGGGACGCTGGGTGGGGGAGCTCGCGGCAGCGGCGGCCTTGGTCCAGTTCCCAAAGTGCCTCTGGAGGATGTTGGACGCGTGGTAAGGGGAAGAGGTGGACCTGGGAGGCGGGAACGGAGCGTTGGGCTCCGATTTGCTCGGGCTGGACACGGGTATGGCCGCGGAGGCGCTCTGGGATTTCGGCAGCTGTTTGGAGGGGGTGTCTTTCCTGGGTTTGGACAGACAGCCGTCGGCGGAGGAGAACAACGACTTGGGCCGGCTGAGTGTCTCTTTGATGGCGTCTGGCGGGAGAGCGTAGAGCTCCTCAGCGCTGCAGGCTTTAGAGTGTGGGGAGGGGGACTCCGGTGGGGACTGTGGGGGCTGGATTGAGGCCACGATCTGGGATAACACCGTGCTGGCCTTCTCTCTGTGTCCTGTTCCAGTGCCACAGGAGGACAGAGGGAAATCCATGCTACCCTCTTTGCTGGATGTGGTCTCCCCGCTGATCTTGCGAGTGCGCCTGTTGGTGGCAGCAGCAGTGGGGCTGGATTTGGGCAAGCTTGTAGTGACAGTGAGAGGAGCTGAGGCACCACCAGTCATTGTCGTGGCAGAAACACCAACACCAGCGGCCATGCTCGTCACCGTGCTCGAGTCTGTACTGGTTCTGCCGGCGAGTTCCTGGGTTTTTGGGGCCAACCCGGGTGCAGATTTTCTTTCGTCAGCGACAGCTTTCTCTGTTGATTTACTACTGGCTGTTTTCTCTGTGGTGGTGGGATGGACACTCTCTGAGGATCCAATCTCCTCATAGGTATGGCTGGCTACTCTGCCCCCTATCCCTGCCTTAGGTTGGGGGAGCTCCCCACTGAGACCAAGGAAGCTCTTATACACCGCCAAGTTGTCATAAGCGCTCGGGTTGATGACGATGGGAACCTTGACGGCATTCTTGGAGCTGCGTGAGTATGTGGGCTCGTCCCGAATGATAATGGGAAAGGGGGGCATCCCCGCGTTGTTAAAGCTGTTGAACTTGATCTCGGACAGGTTGGGGGATTTCACAGGTACCGTCCGAGAGGAGGAGAGGCCGGCAATGGGGGAGGTGGGGGCCGATTTGTGACTGCAGTGTCGGGGTGGGAAAGCAGGGCCGGGCACTCCCCCACCCCCTAGATCCACCCTGGCGATCTTCTGACGTGGGCTGGTGCTGGATGTCCACACCTCTTGATAGCGAATGTTGCCTGGTTTCCTGCGGGTGTTGCCTAGCATGACAGAGGGTGTGGCTGACGTTGGGGAGATGGGGGACGACGGGGAGGTGGGCGAGACCGGAGATAGAGGCTGGCCTAAGGGGGAGATGGGGAAGGAGACTGGGCTAGAGGGGATGGATTGGATGGTCTTGGATTTGGGAGCAGAGCTGTCTGGGGCGTGCTCCTCCCCTGTGCTGGCCATGGACGCCGACACGTCCACGACTGTGTATGGCTTGCAGATGAGAGGCTTCTCCAGGTTGACCACCCGGTAAGGCTTGGCTTGCTCTTCCGTGGGGCTGAAACTGATCGTAACCGGTTGACCAGGAAGAGCCTGGGGCATAGCCCCGCCCTCCCTTCCGTCCTGATCCTCCAATCGGATGGCTAGGACAGCCTTGTGAGTCTCTGTCACCTTAGGTGGGGCCCGGTGGGTTTGTTGCTCCTTGTCTGTAGCAGCGGTGCGTGTAAGCGGCGCTTTGGAAGAGGAGGGAGAGTGGAGGCCATTTCCAAGACCACAAGGGGTTCTGCTGCTGCTGCTGGAAGTGGTGCGCGAGTCCTCCGGCAGCGACGAGGACGATTCTGGGGACGTGGTGGACTCTGAGGTGGAGAGGAAGTTGCTGCCGTGAAGGTCGTGTGGACCGTAGGGAAGGAGACCGTGGCCACTGTTACAGTCCATGGACGGATAGCCGTTCAGGATTTCGTCGTAGCTATCGTCGTAGTCCACGGCGCAGATTCTCTGTAACGAGCGGTTCCGTAGCGGCACAGTGTTCCACTTCTTCCCTCCGACGAAGTGCACCGGAGAGAGCGTGGCGGCACGGAAGTTGGCGAAGCGCGGCTGACCCCGCATGCGGATCTCCATGGCCAGGAGCTCCTCGTCGCTTTCGTCCCAACTCTCGTGTTCCCCGTCGTCGTTCCCCTCGCTCTTGTCCTCCTCGTCTTCGTCCTCGTCTTCGCTAGAGAACTCGGGGTAGCAAAAGCGCCCTCCCTCGGCGCTGATGACGTCTGCACTGTTGCTAAGGGATACCTGCTTCTGGACAGCCCCTCCGACACCGACACCGACGCCACTCCCCATGGCCAGGCAGCCAGAGGCGGGAAGGCCTCTCTCTAGGGAACGTCGGTACGAGCTACTGATGCGCCCCAAAAACAGGTCTTTGGAGCCAGAGCTGAGGCAGGGGCTAGGGCCGGAGCCCAGGCCCGCGATTTCCTTCAGCACGTCCGTTAGGCCGTTATTGTTATTGTTGCCACTCGGCGCACGTCGACTACACTGAACGTAACCCTCGATCTCCTCGCCGGCGTCCTCCCCCTCGTTATTGTTCGGCCCGCAGGGCCTCTTGCGATTAAGCCCGTTGCGGTTCCAGACCGTGAAGGCTGACGTTTTCCCGGGCTCGCCGGCGTTCGGCGGCCGGTGGAGATTGCCCTCCGAGTCCAGGCCGGCCGAGGAGCAGGGCAGCATCATAGTGGGCTTGACCGCGATGGTGGGCTTTTTGGCCACAGGGGGACGGAAGTGGCCGGAGCGGGTCGACACACCGCTGCCGCCCCTCTGGGAGCTGTTGGCGAGGTTGGCGTTGGGCCTAGCTCCGGCCGGAGGCTGGTGCTGATGTTGGGTTAGCCGGTGTTGCTCAGGTGGAGCTTTCTTCAGACCACTCTCACCTAGGCGGTGCAGGCTCTTGGGCTTGAAGCAGTTCTTGCACTCGCCTGGTTTCCACACGTGTTCGGTGAAGGTGTTGCAGGCGGACATGGCTGCTATCCCAGTGAGGCGGTGCGGTGGGTCAGTGGACAGGAAAGCCCTCCATAGGTACAGATGCAGGGGAACGGTCTCTTCCTTTATCACCACCGGCTGCTAGTTAATCCTCAGGTCCCACAGAGACAGACTCTACCTGAAAGAAAACGAAATATGACGTTAGAAAACTGTTGATTTTAAATCCTTTAGACAATACAATTGACACCTCTTACTTGGGACAGTACACAATATTTAGATAAAAAAAACAAGTAAAACCTAAGATTTAACATATAACACACACACACACACACACACACATTGATTGCGCTTTGAGTTGCATCCGTGTACGAAAGGCGCTATATAAATAAAGTTTCACTTCACTTCACTTCACACACACACACACACACACACACACACACACACACACACACACACACACAAATGAAAGTGAGAGAAATACATCGGGAGGTTAGCCCCATTACAACTCCCAAGACTCTTAACTGAGTCAGAGACATTCCCTTCCCTCCATTAGGTGGCGATGCTCTTCAATCTTTCACTCTGTGAAGGCAGACTGAGAAGGCTGACCACTAAGGGGCAGTAGGGGCATCTCCTCAGCTGAGCTTGGGCGTCTATGGGGCCAGGGG
Organism: Nansenia antarctica; assembly: GCF_963989245.1. NCBI lineage: Eukaryota > Metazoa > Chordata > Actinopteri > Argentiniformes > Microstomatidae > Nansenia > Nansenia antarctica. The sequence continues at coordinate 26,287,294 of NC_137684.1, read as the reverse complement.
GTCAGGAATGAACAGGCCAGACGGTTATTTCCCGCCTATTTTTGGACTGCTTTGTACAATTGTTGGCTTAGGAGAAATGGATGGATTGACAATGCTATAAATATAGGCCCATGTCAAAATCTTTCTGCACCTGAGTAGCTAGGGGGAAACCGGTCCTTTTTAAATTAAATGTCATTAAGAACTATTACATTTGTATTATTTTACAGAACATTCAAAACAGAAACAGGATTGTTATTGACTGTTTTTGTCCCTAAGTTTGTCTTAACTTATAAACCTAAAAAATACTGAATAAAAACCTCAAACTCGACTTTTTGTTGCTGTAAATATGTAATGACATTTAAGAGCAGGACCGAGACAAATCTACACGAGTCATCTGGGACAGCTCAGCGGTGGGACACTTCCTGTTGTGTATCCAGTCCTGTCAGCCAGGTCACACTTCCATGTGGCCTATGTGGTGACAGGAAACCACATCCTTTCAAAACCCCATTTTGTCATTTTCTCTTCTCAGCTCCATGTTCGAGTCATCATCCCTTTTTACTGCCCTCCATCACTGAGGCCCGAGAATGACATTATGTAGGTTATAATTTGCGGGCAGGACTGTCATGAATGCAGCCGTTATAGGTGCAGAAATGAACCATTGGACACTCATCACATATTATTGCAAGTTAATGAAGAGGATCATGGGATTTGAAGTCTTTGTGGACCCCACTCTCAATATTTCTTTACTTCATGTACAGTATATTCATACTGCAGAATATTATCCTAGTTTAATCAAAAAAGAAGAAGGGAAAATCACATTTGCTATATCCTTATATGGACGTGTCTCTCAGTAATTAGCCTATGTCTCTCAGTTGACCACTCTGCCCACTCTTTTCACCCCAACCACTTAAAACACATTCATTAATTCACACTTATAATAGCCTACATGTGGAATATGGAAGTTGTTTTTTATGTCCTGCTGTGATTGTTGCTTTTATTTCAACAATTACTCTCGCTTTTACTCTGAAGCAGAAGGACGCGATGTGAAAAATAAAAAGTAATAAAAACAGTTGGAGATATTCAGAGTAGCAAAGCTGGTAACACTGTAATAAGGATGATGCATCCAGTTCTCTTATCATGATCAACATTGCCTTGAAGGCATTTTTTGTTTATCAAAACAACAAACAATAACAGTAGTGATGTCGAGTTTAGACATTTACTGCAGTGGCTATACAGATGACTTCACTTACCTCATTCTACTATAAAAAAAAAACTAAAAACAAGAGGATGGTGGATTGAATTGTACATTGTAGTAAGACCTACTCTCTACACCATCAATATAGATCTCCTTATCAGTCAGCTATTGTTATTAAGTGCCACTTGAGTGCGCCTCACTTAATCATGTGGAGGACAAAAGAAAGTTTTTAACACTGTAACCCTGCGGTTAGGGTCAACTTCAAACTACTTCAAGACAAGCAAGAGAGTGGGAGGACATTAAAAAAGCATACAGGGGAATGGCAGTGCCTTTTCCTTTCGCCAAGTAGACACAGGATTCCCACTACTTCTGAAACATCAAATTCAAGCACCTTTCAAGGACTTTCAAGACTCAATTCCCTCAAATTCAAGGACCTAACACAGCATAGTTTGAGACAGATCTAGATGAGAATGTATATAATAGGAACTATCCGCGCACAGACAACAATTAAAAAGAGAGGCTTGAATGTCTGGTCAAGATGGTCTCTTGCCTTCTCTACCACAGCACAGCAAAACAATATAGTCTGAAATATGTGTAAAGTTAAGCAATACAGAGAGGAGGAGCTAAGTAAAACATTTTTGAATATATATCTATTTTTTTAGAGAGAGAGAGAGAAAGACAGGAATTCAAGCACTTTCAATAACCCATGTCTATTTTCAAAAACTTTTAAGACCATGATTTTTTGATTTTTTTATTCACAAACCTTCAACGATTTCAAGGACCCGTGGGAGGGAGCCCTGTAGACAGCAAGGAATTATACTGTACATCTGGTCTATAACTGTACCCTGTCTGAGGCAGAAGTCTGGACTACATTCACTGAAGTATTCTGAGGCGAAGTGCTCTCAGGTCGCAGCCAGTAAAATGTGATTAAATGTTATCCACTACCATAACGTTCCATGTCTGTGCTCCAGCGACGAGGCTTAAATAGCTTTGTTTGACGTGTGGAACACTGTGTGTTACAGTGTGTTACCTCATCACAGTAGTGTCATGTATCTGTGTGCAGTCTCAACGGACACCTCACTGCCTGGAATTACCACACGCTGACATGACCGACCAGAATGTTACTTGTTGAGTATTTCTCGGGGTACATCAGCGAAGAAACAAATCTCTTATCATTAATAGATAGTAGCGAGTACAAATAGTGGAGATTAGGGACAAATGTAACAGGGGTCAAGTGAAAAGCCCTGCTTTTTCCCTCTAATCAGAAACAAGTTAGAGAGATGAAACTCTCTCAGTACGTGCAGTCAGGTTTACAGGGTTCTTCCCAGGGTTCCCAGGACAGCATGGCACAGGATTGCAATTATCAAAACCTGACTCACGTTCATTTATGTCAAAATGTACAAAAACAAATACTGCTAAAATGCTGAATGCTCAACCTAGAAACATCCAAACACTTTCACATCGTTGTTTTTTAAACAACAATGTCATTGACGATCAAAGACAGTTCGTGACGTTAGAATTATAAGGTTCTATCTCCTTTTTTGTCAAAATTGAGTTTTTTACATAATCTGATCCATTAGGGGTGTATTAATGCCTGTGTGGTGTTATTTTTAAAATGTTGAAATTTTTGAGTCTGTAATTAATAAAATACAAAGGTTCCATCTCACAAAACATAATGGAATGTAAAAACTTTGACGCTCAATATCTCTGAACTGCCCTAAACGGAGATAGAACCTTATAATTCTAAACTCACGAGTTACTCTATCGATACTGACTACAGACTACAGAGTTTCATTTGCCTTGAAATGTTTACATAGAGGCGCCGCCAAGTTCACAGCGTGGCCCAGCGCCACTCTTCCATTCTTTGGGGAGAAACCTGGTTTACTCACTGCATGAAGACTCAGTGAAATATCACTGGACTGAACTCACCATCTGCAGGTTATATTGGTGCGACACTAGAAGCACTGTGTGCTCTGCTGCGTGATTCTTAGTGTCCGCACATAATCGACTCATCACATATGGACTCATCACCTATCGACTCATCACATATCGACTCATCGTCGATGTAAGCGAGGACCCACAAGCCCATTTCCCGAAGGAAGGTTATGGCCAAGTTGGTACACTTTGTGAATAGAGGTAGAGGGAAGACATTAGATCATAATTAGATTATGCTATATAATAGGTATATATATGTGCATATATAATAGGTATATATATATGTCGAAGTGTAAATAAATACAGTGCCATGAAGGCATTGTTTTAGTCTTTGCCCTTTTGGAAAACGTTGCACTGGTACAACTGCTTAGTAAACCAGTGGACATGAGTTAATGCTCAATAGAAGAGGTTTGGAGTATTTAACTACACTGATTAAAGTGTAGAGGGATTAATAACTGTCTCTTTTTCCATTGTCACAATGAATTCCAATGCATATCTCCTCCTCCTCCTTCCTGACTATCTCTTCCCAGACTGGGCTGGGTAGGGGAAGTTCATCACTCAACTGAGACAAAGGGGAAATTCCGCCCATTCTTTCAGCCACAAAATCTTTTTTATGACCTGGCACGGAGCGGTCGGTGACTGCTCCCTGGGTACTGTGGCCCAGTTTGCCTGCATGCCCGGAGCAATACGGTTCCCTTGCACATCCAGATTCAGTTTCACTGGGATGTGGAGGAGTGGAGTCATGTTTCACCCAGTATTCAATAATGGTTTTGGCTGAGTTGAACGCACTTAATGTACTTGTGCCGAGTTTGATTTCTCCTCATCAATAAAACAATCCGTTTGAATGTTCTTGTAAGTACTGTAAACTTGTAACTGTTCAACTTCACTGCAGCCAGGTTAAAGGAATGTCTTGACCTTTTAAAACTTGTTTTCGTAAACGGACTGCACTTATATAGCGCCTTATTCCAAAGTGCTTTAGAATTGCCTCTCATTCACCCATTCACACACACATTCACACACCAATGGCGGCAAGATACCATGCAAGGCTACCATGCAAGGCTACCATGCAAGGCTACCATGCAAGGCTCCGGCCCACTCTTTGGGAGCAATTTGGGGTTCAGTGTGTTGCCCAAGGACACCTCAACACGTGGACGGGCGGGGATTGAACCGGTGACCTTGCGATCATTAGACACCGGCGCTACCTCCTGAGCCACAGCCGCCACGTGTTTCCTGGTTCGGCCCTGACCTTTGGTGTCGGTGATTAGCCCAGACAGTTTGATTTGTTATTGTGCTTCCTTAGAGACTGAGTAGTCATAGCCAAAACACCTCGCAGACACTTCAGCATTTTGAAATGAAATACACTTGAACATTTTTGTTACAATGAAAACACTGAAATGTATTACAGTATAACAAAATGACTTTTTTCAGAAAATGAATGCAGCCAAAATCTTGCAGTGAGTGATTGTCATATTATTGGAGTTGGATGAAAGTGTCTGCAAAATGCTTTGGACATATTTGCACAATCAATGGGGCCCTATGGGGCCACAATAGACTACTATTACTACTACTTGGGGCGGCTGTGGCGCAGGAGGTAGAGTCGCCGTCTAATGATCACAAGGTTGGCAGATCAGCGGTTCGAGCCCCGGCTGGCCACATGTCGAAGTGTCCTTGGGCAAGACACTGAACCCCAATATTGCTCCCAGTGAGCGGGCCAGCGCCTTGTATGGCAGCTTGCCGCCATTGGTGTGTGAATGTGTGTGTGAATGGGTGAATGAGAGGCCGTTGTAAAGTAAAGCGCTTTGGAGCAGCTAAAAGGCGCTATATAAGGGCAGTCTATTTACCATTTATTCCATGTATATAAGGAAGAAACAGATGTAGTTTGGCTGGTGACTACTCTGTGGATGGTAGTCTCTGTCCCTGATCTGTGTGTTACGTCAACAACGGCATGCATGTGTGTGTGTGTCCTTGTTTTATTCTGTGTTTCCCCTCTCACTATCCTTCTCCATTCAGGTGGCCGTCTGCAATTGGCCATTCATCCCTGTTATTCACCATTCATCCCCGTTATTTATCATTCATTCCCTGTTCCTGTCCAATCAGAGGGCTGCCCATCTGCCAATCAGAAGGCTGTCCGTCTGTTTAGATTCTCCACCTGATTCCCCGTTGTCAGTCGACTAGTTTCTGTGTATCTGTTTGGCTCGCTGTTGACTCTTACATTCATTGTGAAAAATGAGATTCCATCTTGTGATTACGAACACACCCCGATCCCAGAGCCATGCCACAGTCCATGCCCCCCCCCCCCCCAAAGGCAGCAAACCTAGGGGAAACACTGCGCACGCACGCACGCACGCACGCACGCACGCACGCACGCACGCACGCACGCACGCACGCACGCACGCACGCACGCACGCACGCACGCACGCACGCACGCACGCACGCACGCACACACACACACACACACACACACACACACACACACACACACACACACACACACACACACACCTCCCCCCAAGTGTTTGGTCTGAGCTGGTATTGGTCGAGGCTCATTGATTTGGGTCTGGGCATGTGTCCAACAGACTGCTCCCTCTCTCCTTGCTCCCTCTCTCCTGCAATTCTGATTCAAGGTTCCTGTTCCTCCGAAAGAGGAATGATAAGAGGTTTGACTGAGAGGACGAGATGGGAGAACATTCCTCTTCTCCCTCTCCTCTCTTCAGCAGGACCTGTGGTTAGTAAGCCAGCTACTTACAGGCTGCTTCCACTTCCACTTAAAAGTCTGATAAACGTGGGAATCACACAGACTGAAGATGGGCTAATCTTTCATTTCACCTACGTTCATCCCACGTACATCTGTTTCTTCCCACGTTTATCAGACTTTCAAGTGAGGAACGAAAGCCAAAGAAAAGAAAAAGCAATGTGGATGTTGTGGTAACATGTCACCATGGTCAGAGTGCCCGCACGAAGCAAAAAACATGTCATAAGTTACTTACCTAAAAATGTCTGTTATGAGACACTAGATGACTCTCCCCAGCCTCCTTAACTTAATGTTAACGCTGCTACTCTGCACTATATTACTACTTTTGTGCCCAATATTGCTGTTACGTTCTGTTGCTATTCACGTTGCAACCTTGTGTTATAGTTTTGTTTTTATTTGTTCATATCATTGCATTGTATTGCAATTGTTTATTGTTGTTTTCTGCATTGTTGAGGAGCCAGCTTGCCCTAAGCATTTCATTGCTTCATTTAGGAGACTATATTATATGTATAGTGGTGAATGTAGAGCTTTCTACAACAGCATGTTTGGATACTGGATTCTGATTGGCTAGCAACAGTGGTAAATACCCCAACAACCTTCAGTTCAGACTGCATTTCCAGTATCAACGCGCCTCCCAATCAATCTGATTAAGAACACCTGTGCTGACCTACAATGCAATCGTTGATCTTGTTTATGGGACTATATTCTGTAGTGGAAGGATATATGTATTCTGAAACGATTAATGATTGTAAATAAATGAATTTAACTGTGTATTTATGTTTTATATGTATATGTGGTGGCTGTTGTAGAAATGCAATTTACCATTCGAGGGGGGGGTTGTGGAGACATTTACCACCGTACAGGGTTTTCCCAACCCAGGGTTTTCCCAACCCTGTACCAGTGGTAAATGTCTCCACAACCCCATTCCTCTCATGGTAAATTGCTTACCTTCACCATGCTGGAAATTAATCCCACACCTTTGGTTGTGTGGCCATCAGGTGTCTCCTGTCTTTGAGGGAAGTTTGACCATTCACTACAGTGTGTGGCAGTGGGGCTGTGCTCACTGGACACTGGGGTTGGTTGTCCAAATGGGTAAATGCAAAGCTCTGTCCACAGGGTTCCTGCTTGTTAATTCCTGTCATTCCTGTTGTTGTTTGTCGCCCATGAATGTTTTATGAGGCAGAGGCGTCTCTCTGCCACTAATTTAGCTGTGTCTCCTGCATACAGTAAGCCGGCTGGCAGGCCTGCTGAATACATTAATTATAGGGCTTATCAAAGTTGATTTGATTTGGGAATGTCAATAAAAACGTTGTTACGACCGAGTACGAAGGCCTGAAGCAGAATGTTAATGTTGAATCATCAAGGATAGCCTCTCTCTCGTTTAGCAGCGCTCATGGTTGACAGACAAGCAGTGCAGGGTGCTGGTAAGACAATAAGACAAGTTGGTCTGTGCTACATTAACACGCCACGCAGTTAACATGTCTAGCTTATATCTCCTTCTTTCGTTTTTTTTTTACTCTTCCCACACTTCTCTTCTCTCCCACTAGCTACACTGCTGAGTGAACTCTAACGTTAACGGACTCACCCCACTACAGATGATGATGTTGACCTTTAAATCATTGTTAATGGTATGGCTGCATCTATATCAAAATATCAGCAATTATTAGGCTATATTAAAGTGCACTTATTTCATCACCACTCCCTCACGTCCTCTTGGAGTCTCACTTTTTTTTGAAAATACAATTTCTGAAACTGGAGGGGAAAGAGAGCCAATGTGGTCTGTTTTTAGGTCCTATTGAAAACAGGAAATGGAATTTGGTGGCCCTAAGAGTGCCACTGAGGGACATACAGCGCCCAATCACTCCGTATTAGGCAGCAGAGGTGTCATAAAGCAACGGTTCATGACTGAGAGACGATGGCCTCGTGTGAACTCGTGTTCCCTCCAGGCTGGCTGCTGCTAGGAGTCAGAGTAATAATCACTATGTGACTGACTGAGTCTGAGCTCATGAGCTCTGGGAGGCGCTGTAGAGTTCCCCATGGCAACTAGAAATATATTCAAGAAGTCCTTCATTCCAACTGCCATTAGCATCCTTAATTCTGCAAAGTGACCAACAAGACGGAAGCCACAGACACGAAGTGTTTTGATGTGTTTCTAATGTGCAGCCCTGTCTCTGTCTCTGCCTGTTTGTGTTTTTATGTCGTGCTGGCTGCCTTCTGGATTCTTGTGTTGATTTTTCTGTTTGGTGAGCCCAAGACAATTTTCTACCTTGGTGGACAATAAAGTTATATTCAATTCAATTCAATTCGATTAGGACAATCTTTTTTCAAATGTGTAAATAAGCCTTAATCTCTATCATTATACTACAGTTGAACATCCATACCATACCTACTGCAATGTTGTATGGGCCAGTTCCTACCCCACATATCTCCACACACACACACACACACACACACACACACACACACACACACACACTCCCCTACTTGCACAGTGGAAGGCTACATCCAGGTGACGGAGTGAGCCACATTATCTCTCTCTCTCTCTCTCTCCCTCCCTCTCTGTGTGTCTCTCTGTGTCTCTCTGTGTGTGTGTGTCTCTCTCTCTCTCTCTCCCTCTCCCTCTCTCTCTCCCTCTCCCTCTCTCTCCCTCTCCCTCTCTGGGAGATGACTGACATACATGGCAGGTCCTGAAATCCCACTTTCCTCTCCTGTCTGTCTGTCTGGCTCTCCTCACCTCTCCTCTCCCTGCAGCCTCACTACACACCTTCCCGTTGTGTGTGTGTGTGTGTGTGTGTGGATCTGTGTATGTTTATGTCTGTCGAGGAGGTGTATGGTTTGTGGGCAGCCCACAGGCAATCATAGGAATGCTAGTTGTGTGACTGCCAAGATTCTCTGATGACACACACACACACACACACACACACACACACACACACACACACACACACACACACACACACACAGAACCCTGTCTGCATCCAGGACCGGAGCACACATCTCCTCTGTGTAACATGACAGACTTACACACTCCCACGCAATACCTTGAATTCCATATCAAATAATGTCTGGGTAACAATCCCCAGGCTGCTTGACTGTAAGATAAAAACATAAACATAGTGGAGCATTGGGAAATTGCTAGTGGTTTTGACCCACAAATTGCTCGTGGCTTTGACCCCCCCCACCCACCCACAGCCCCCCCTCCCCAAACACACACACACACAAATCAAAGTGAGACAAATACATCGGGAGGTTAGCCTCATTACAACTTAAGACTCTTAGCTGAGTCAGAGAGACGTTCTCTCTCTCTATCTTATTGTTGTTGGGTTTTTCCAAACTGCCTGGGCTGCTCCACCATGCACTGGCACAGCCTACTGGTTATCTGCGGCTGGCCAGAGTCTCTCTCGTCAGAAAGGATACAGCCCTGACAGAAAAAAACACTGTAGTTAATGCCCATCTGGTCCTGGTTTGATAATAGTGGTGGTTTCTACGCTGGTGCCAAGGCAACATTTCAGACAACACCTGCTGCTTCCCTCCACCATCAGCCAACAGCGCCTGAGGGATGGCACGGGTAGAGAGGAAGACTCTACTTCTAATAATAATAATAATAATAATAATAACAATACATAGCGCTTTTCTAGACACTCAAAGACGCTTTACAAACTGAAAAGATCGAGTAGAAATAATACAAGGAAACACAAAATGTATAAAAGAAAGTATAGGGGCCTAATTAAGGTAGTGCTGGGGACACATGGGAAGGGGAGGGGGAGAGGGGTTAACTGGTGAAGGCGAGCTTGAAGAGGTGGGTTTTGATGTGGTTGGGGAGGGCGTTCTAGATATAGAAAGCCTTACTGAGTTAAAGAGATGCCCCCTGCGGTGAGAGTGAAGGTACTTAGGTACATCTCTGAATACAAAGCGTGTCCGATTTTCTGCCTGCCTAGAAGTGTATTTTCTACATCTTTATGCGTCACTCAACTGAAAAAAATGATTTGCACACTTCTGTCTTCATTTACATTTACATTTTTGGCATTTAGCAGACGCCTTATTCCAAACTTACACTCAATACATTTGACTAAGCAAGTGAATCATCAATCCACCAGTCGTAGCAGGAAGAATAATCCAGCTCGGGGCCATTGGCAGTCTCTGCGATAGAAGGAAAAATCTTCTTCTATCACCATCTTCTAAACCTAGACTTTTTTTTCCATTTTTTGGGTGATGTAGCATAGAAAAAATGACCCTCACAGAATAAAAAACGGGGAGCTTGCAGGGTAGCTTCGGTGTCAGATACCAAGGCAAGGTTCCATTTCTCTCTCTCTCTCCCCTTAAATGACCCCATCCCATCTCTCCATCCCTCCCTCACCAAAGAGAAACCCGCCTTCGCCACAACTCTCTCTCCCCCTCGTTCTCTCTTTATCTACATCACTCTCCCTCTCTCTCTCTCTCTCTCTCCCTCCCCTCCCCTCTCTCATTTACAGCCGACTGAATCGACATGGCAGGGAAAATACTCCCTCCCTGGGAGAGAACCATTTGAGGCTGACTGGATGTCACGATTGCACAACCAGCCTCAGTGTGTCTGTGTGTAATGAAGATCTGCCCGCAGTGGAGCACCGGAAAAATGAATGGTGTCATATTGTGATATACTGTATTATGGGGTACATTGGTCAGCCCTAATTTCCCACGATAAGCATGTCCTGGACTTGCCTGTCTACCCCTTACACCCATGCTCTTAACACTTAATCAGCCATGAGGGGTCATTTGACCGATGTGAGTAAAATAAAATGTTATATCTTTGCACTCGATCACAGTATATATTTTCCTAGATATGTGCGTTCTTCCACCCAGTATCCTTACATTTTCAAAAACACATCAGGATAAGCTAGTAACCGTTTTTCTCTGTAGGAAGCAGGCTAATTTACAAGCGGCCAACTAGTGGTCGTTGTGTGTAAATAGCAGCTCGAGCATTGTAAAGACTATGGTCATTTGACCCCCGAGGCGGCTCTTTTAGTAGGTACAGACGCACGGCGGTTCTAGTGCTAAAAGAGTACTGGCATACTCTCTGTGACAGACATAGTCATACTCTCTGTGACAGACACAGTCATACTCTCTGTGACCACACACACACACAACACACACACACACACACACACACACACACACACACACACACACACACACACACACACACACACACACACACACACACACACACACACACACACACACACACACACACACACACACACACACACACACACACACACACACACACACACACACACACACACACACACACACACACACACATTCTCTGTGACAGACAAAGTCGGTTAATGCACAGAATCTGAAATCCCCCGTGCCAGATGGGCCATCAGAACCCAATGTATGAGTCAGTAAACAGAGCCTGACAGCGGGAGGAGATGATGACAGCCCCGACCGGTCAGGAATTGACACGTCCACATAAATGTAGCGCCACAACTCGGGACAACAACATGTGCTGTCCATCTTGTTTAAGACTGTGTCAATACGTGGAACAGTGTTTAGAGGACGCGTATTTCAATCACACAGGGAGAAAGGCAAGGGAGGGAAGAGAGAGAGAGAGAGAGAGAGAGAGAGAGAGAGAGAGAGAGAGAGAGAGAGAGAGAGAGAGAGAGAGAGAGAGAGAGAGAGAGAGAGATTGACTGACAGGGAGGCCAAAGGGTGCAGGAATGAGACATTAGATGGATGGGATGCGTGTATATATTCGTGTCGACACGGTCCTTTGAATAAAGTAGTCTCCAAGGCAAAAACTCGGAGACTACAGGGAGAGCAGGAGGTTGGTAAATCAAGATGGGGAGAGGCCCATTTATAACCACAGCACGTCCCCTCCGCCAGAGAGAGAGAAAGAGGGAAACTGAGCTGCTAGCTTAGTATATTATAGCGGCTCGGGCTGCTCAGGCTTGGGAGATTAGATTTTTCTGTTGTTTTTATTGCAGGCGGCTGGAATGATAAGAGAGCTGAGGCACAGCCTGCGACGGTACAGGTCTGACGCTAGCGGGGATGGAGTTAGCTGTTAGCCGTTAGCCATGGAGCTGTAGGCTACGGTACATTCACCCAACTGCCACAGTTACCCATCACTCGAGTTGAGGGGGGATGGCTGTAGCGTTTAGCACCCAAACTTAACTAATGGGTTATGATAGTGTACAGTGTATATACGTTTGTGTAGAAATAGGACCACATTAACATTAGAAAACTAATCATACAGTATAGTGGATTAAACATAACATAGCATAACCAGCACTCGAGTTGAGACGGGATGAGGCGTGATGGCATGCCCCCCTGAAATAAAAACGGTCAAAATCATCCCCCTTCTAAAACTGCCATCCCCCCTTTCCATCCCTTATGTCATTTTATCAATCAACGTGGTATTACTGCTATTTCAATATTTAGTTTTGCGCATATTGAGTAAAATACTGTGGGCTGTATTATGATAAAATCCACCATCCCCCCAACATTTTCTTTTACAACCTGAGTATTGGCTATAGCCATCAGCCTGTGAGCCAGTGTATTCTCGCAGGCCATCAAACGCATTCGCAGACACTCGACGGAAGATTGGAATACAAGATATATTCTTTTCGACCGAGTCTTTTTCGACAGTTTCATATTGCAGCAGTTGGATTTTCCAGCAATAACAAGCCTGTCTGATAATGACAAGCGAGACATCACTTCACCCAACGCCCGTCCAGACGCCAAGTTCTCGATTCAATAAAGAGATGCAGGTCAGGCCTCAGTGGTTCAAATAACTTCCAATTCGTTCCAACTGTCTACCCCCTCCACGTAAACGTCTGCAGCCAAACGGATTATACACAATTTCACTCCGGTTTCAAGGGGGGTTTTCGGGACATTTGAGGCCGATTAGGCTAGGTTGCACAATCGCACCAGCCTTTTCACGGGAGACATTCTGTCACCGTGCTCCTTTAAGGGAGGTGTTTTGGCTCAGATGATTCTGCATTGAGGAGGAGTTGGAGGTTTGGGGTCAGAGGATATAGCCTAAAGCACAAACAGCAACAGCTTGAGATGTACACAGGGTTCTTTTTTCCTGCCACAGAAACAATGTTCTTGTTACAAACTCCCCACGATTCACCACAAACAGTGTACTGGATGTGCTTAGAGTCCATTGCCTGAGATACAGGGGCTTGGTTTAACTACTGAGATACAGGGACCTTGGTTGAACTACTCCATAAATACACTCACTGTCTCCACATATAACCCTGTAATAGCTCGGCGCAGGCCGGTAATGTATATTGATGATCCACAACAGTAGTCGTGGTAATAGATTGTGTCCAGTATTATGTAGTGGCTGCATTATTAATGTGCATAGTGGGCACTGCAGCATGGCTGGTCTCACCCAGGTCCTCTCTTGCTCTTAAAGCTAGGAGTTAGATCCTAGGGACAATTCCAATACTTGGGGGGGACAGACAAACAAATACAAACCATGGGATTTAAATCCCACCTCAAAACCTACCTGTTCTCCCGTGCATACATCCTCCCCTACCCCTAACCATCTCCCCTAACCCTGCCACCCCCCCTCCCCCCCTCCCTCCCTCCACCCCTGGACATTGCTGCGTTACTGTGTTCCCCGTTCGGTAACTCTGTGTTGTATGTGCTCATGTTATCTGTTGCTTGTTTGTTGTTTCTGTGTTTTCTGTTTTTGAACAAGGTCTACTCTTCTTCACATTGACATTAGCAAAGTCAAAACGCGGCACAGGACACTGTTCATCTCGTGTTATGAGCTGATGTTATTCAAGTTCACTGGCGTGTAATAAACCTTCCTTTGTGTTCATCAATCAGTATCAGTCTGAATGCTCAAATTCAATTTGCTGCATTTTCGCATAGCGATGAATAAAGAAACTCTGGAGGATCTCTGTGGTCTGAACCCCATGAGGAGAAACGCCTCTCGTCTCCCTCACTCTCTCTCTCTCTCTCCCTCCCTCCCTCTGTCCTTCCTCCCTCCCTCCCTCCCTCCCCCACTGGCCTCTCCACCACTCACAGTCAAACAGGACAGCATTCTTGGGAGTCTCAGGCATTTTGTCTTGCCAGTACATATTTAGGTTGTGACTGCTAAAATCATCCTTAGCAGAGAGAGGAAGGGAGAGAGAGAGAGAGAAAGAATGGACAAAGAAAGAGAGAGCATAGTAGAGGTGTGTGTGTGTGACAGACAGAGAGAGAAAGAATGGGGTACATTCCAGTGCTCTGCAGGCTGTTGTGCAAGCTCTAGGAGCGAGCATGAGAAAGAAACAGTAGAGTCCCAAGGGGAAGATGTTTGCTGACCCCGGGGCACACACACACAGACACACACACACACAGACACACAGACACACACACACACAGACACACAGACACACACACACACACACACACACACACACACACAGACCAGGAGAAAGAGACTGAGAGCAGACACACTGGAAGATTGTGGGGGCGTAAATACGCTCCCTAACTCACTCACTCACTCACTCACTCACTCACTCACTCACATCTATTTCAGTGTCGTACACTTTCAATGAAAGGGAATGAACTTTCATTTCAAATGTTTTTTTGTTCAGTGCTGGAACACACGACACACAGAGACCCTTTCCGATAGCAACTGCTGTCCACAACAAGCCTTTTCTCCCAGAGATCTGAGCAGGAGGTCTTTGATAACCAGAAACCCAGAGGTTTCCACTAGTGCCAAACTACCACAGGCAAAAAGCAAAGAGCTGTAATGAAACACTGCAGATGAAGAAATGAAGACACTTTCTGAGCAAAAGCAGCGGGGCGGGGGGGGGGTGTTGGTGTGAAAGCCATGTTTGACTCTTTCTGTAACCGCCAACTGAGCCCCCTGTTTCTCTAATCCCGTCTAATGACTTAATGGGCGCCACAAGGGAGAGAGTCTTATGTAATCCATTTTTGGACATCCTTAGTTCTCAGACGATAAAGAAGTCTAACCCTAACCCTCACAACTTTACTTCCTCACCCCAAACTGAGCTATTCCTCAACTATCGGTCAAAACGTGTCACAAAGTCATCTGTTCCATAGAGCCGGGCCTTAGACACGACCTCGAGTTCACTCAAGCTTGTCTGAACGTTGTGGAAAGGACTGGGTTTCATGTAAACAGCCAAACACTCATCCACGCATACACAGGCACACTAAAGCCAACAACTCGAACAAAATGCAGACATAAAGAACTCACGCACGCACGCACGCATGCACACACACAGACACACACACACACACACACACACACAACACACCTCCACACACACAACACACCTCCACACTCACGCACACTAACAAAATGCAGACATAAAGAACTCACGCACGCACACACACTCACACTCACACTCTCACTCTCACTCTCACTCTCACTCTCACTCTCACTCTCACTCTCACTCTCACTCTCACTCTCACTCTCACTCTCACTCTCACTCACACTCACACTCACACTCACACTCACACTCACACTCACACGCACACACACTCACACACTCACACACTCACACTCACACACACACCTCCAGCTCTGGCTACACTCTGCCAGCATGGCTGGGTTCTCCTGGATTATTCCACCTGTTCTGGAGCCATTCGGGGCCTGGTGACTGAAGCCAGCTACTCTGTATATGATCTGATCCCAGGCCAGCTCCTCTAACCCTCTAATCCTCCACTAGGCCCTCTGGGTCTGTTCAGCTGTTCAGGCCCTGTGTCTCTAACCGGACATCAACCCGCAAAATCAACTTTCAGGGTTCCCACACCTTCTGAAACATCAAATTCAAGCAGCTTTCAAGGACTTTCAAGACTCAATTCCCTCAAATTCAAGGACCCCAACACGGCATAGTTTGAGACAGATCTAGATGAGAATTTATATAATAGGAACTATCCGCTCACAAATTCACAAACTTTCAAGGTTTTCAAGGACCCATGGGAACCCTGCTGATCTCTATAATCTCATTCTACATTTGGGTTGAGTAAAATTGTTGCTGCTATTGAAAAAGAAAAAGAGCACATGTATGTTGAACATCTTCAGTGGGGCCATAGAGGGCAGTCAAGAGCCAGACTCACGTCCTGTCCAGATATGTATAGTTTGGATTCTAAGTCTTTCTCGTGAGAACCGTATGATCATTGCCTTTCTTTCCTCAGGGAATGAGAGAGGATACAATTTGCAACAACAAGAGTGTGTGAAAGTGGGGAAATTATTAAACCCTTTCCCATGACAATGTCCAGACCACTCTGCCGAAGGTAATGGGAAAATAGGACAGAAAGTCGTTCCAGTAATGACTTAAGCATGGCTCTGCCGTCTCCCTGTGTTCGGATATCCGGGCCACTTGTTCACGGCCCCTCGAGGAAGATATAGGCTACAGGCCGACCCGGGGGGGGGATTAAGGAATTCAAATTTGTTCAAATACTTTAATGATTTGATGGAATGCCAGATGGGTAAGGTTTATTCCACTGGGTCCATTGTGGCTAGGTAAACTCAACCAAGCGAAACATCACAGCAAAGTATTTGAAATTAGTTTTTCACTATTTGAACCCAGGTCTGGCTAAAAGTCTCCAAATATATGTAAACATATATGTTTTATATGGCAATCAATCATTTATAAATTTATCATTCGATTACCCCGAGACAACAGCCATCGTTAGCTCCGCTGGTACAGTTAGGCACCTTAGATATGACGCCAGCAACCCTCCAGTCACCTCACACACCAGCTCCCTCCTGGGGTGGGGATTGAACCAACAACCTAAATGGACTGACTTATACAGCGCCTTATTCCAAAGCGCTTTACAACGGCCTCTCATTCACCCATTCACACACCAATGGCGGCAAGCTACCATGCAAGGCGCCGGCCGCTCATTAGGAGCAATTTGGGGTTCAGTCATTTGCCCAAGGACACCTCGACATGTGGCCAGCCAGGGCTCGAACCGCCAATCTGCCGACCTTGCGATCATTAGACACCGGCTTTACCTCCTGCGCCACAGCCCCAACCTACCGATCGCTGGGCGGCCTCTCTAACCTCTAGGCTACCTACCGTCCCTAGACCTGGTCCTGGAGAGTGACAGGGTGTGTAGGTCAAACACACATACATGTTGGTGGTCTGGTATATACTAGTTATCACTACTACCTAGGGGTGTAACGATACATCGATTCACATCGATGCATCGATTCATTGACTAACGATCTGATTACATCGATGCAATGTAAAAACATCGATCTATATCGTCATCTTATGCGCGCAGAGAGAGAGAGAGACTTGAAAAAGATACGAATGTTTTTCATTTTTGATGAGAGACAGTAAGTCTCTCTGAACCAGGAAAGGTAACATACTCGCGTTCGCAATGTGTGACTCGCATTCTCCGTGTGTGACTGTCTACCGGCTCGGCTCCACTTCTCGGCTCCTCCTCCTCTCGCGTTCGGCAATCTCCGGTGATCTTCGGAAATGTTCGGCTTGTGTGAGTGCGTCTAATGAGAGTGCGTCTAACGGGAGTCTAATGGCCGAATACATTGACCGTTTTGGACACCAAATATATTTTTTAACATCTACTCTTCGAGGCGAATCCATTCAGACCAATATCAGACCTGCTGGACGTGTGTGACACGTGTGTGGACGTGTGTGTGTGTGTGTGTGCGTGTGTGACTGGATGTCTCTCTGAACCTGTGTGTGTGTGTGTGTGTGTATGTTAATGAGCTGTATGTTAATTACCACTTATTACAATTGATAATTGTGTTAGATTGGCATATGATATCGCGTCATATCGATCATATCGTCATATCGATCTTGAATCGAATCGAATCGAAATCGTATCGTGACTGACATTGTGATATCGTCAAACATCGTATCGTCATAGAAACAAATCGATATAATATCGTATCGTGATGAAGCTGGTGATTTACACCCCTACTACTACCGGTACCTTATATCCAAATATACTGTAGGAAGCACAACGTATGACACTTTTTCTGTGTTTCTGTTTTCATTGTTTGTTGCCGAGGGCAACGGAATGCGTGGGGGGATCGGGGGAATAACAGTCTTATCGTACCACAATTACCACAATTGTATTATACCACAATTGTTTTAAAATTACTAAATAAAAATACATTTTGGAAAAAAAGAAAGAAATAGGCCGAACTCTTCATGGCCTTGTGTAGTGTAGAGCAGCTGGTGCTGTATCCGTTTCAAACTGTCAGTTTGCAATCTTATTGTGACATCATCATCGCCAGCACAAGTGACTTCTGTCGTCTCCAACCTCCTCAACACTATTTACAGGGTTCCCACACCTTCTGAAACATCACATTCAAGCACCTTTCAAGGACTTTCAAGACTCAATTCCCTCAAATTCAAGGACTCAACACGGCATAGTTTGACAGATCTAGATGAGAATTTATATAATAGGAACTATCCGCTCGCAGACAACAATTAAAAAGAGAGGCTTGAATGTGTGAACACTAGATGGTCTCTTGCCTTCTCTACCTCCGCACAGCAAAACAATATATTGTGAAATATGTGTAAAGTTAAGCAATTAGAGAGAGAGAGGGGAATTCAAACACTTTCAATGACCCATGTCTATTTTAAAAACACTTTTAAGACCTTGATTTCTTTTTCTCAAATTCACAAACTTTCAAGGATTTCAAGGACCCGTGGGAACCCTGCTATTTATCTAAATGTGTTCTCAACTACAGTCAACTACAGTACATTGTGTCCCTGGCCTACCACTTCAGGCGTAAAAGGCAGAATTCAATAAAAACGTCTTATATCAATCGCTGTACGTCTCATTCATTTCACAAATCTCAACTGACCCCCAAACGCAACGAGGACATTTATACAATTAGTTCTTCTCTCAAGAGCTTAACGATGCCCTGGAGCCTCGTATTCAACATGTCACATTTTCTTCATTCTTTCTTTTTACATGTCGCTGAGACGATGAACAGCTTTCCTTTAACCCCCCCCCCCCCTCCCCCCCGCCCGCTTCTCCTCAACTACCGTTTACGGTACAAGTCACAACACAAGTGTGAAACCGATCCAGACAGGTATCATTAAAATATTTCACACGCTTCTCAGGGAAGTTTCGCCTGGCGGCTGGAGGGTTGTTCTCACGGCCGTTGGTTCTCACGTGGTGGTGGAGAGGAGGTGGTTTTGGCGAGATTAGTGTTATAGTCTCATCATGCAGGGTGAAGCACTAGGACTAGTGTTATAGTCTCATCATGGTGAAGCACTAGGACTAGTGTTATAGTCTCATCATGGTGAAGCACTAGGACTAGGGCTACTACTCCCAGAGACACTCATCCACTGAGTCCACTGAGTTCTCCTTCCTCCAACTCACGCCGTTCCTGCCTTTCTCAGCTAGGTTAGAGAAAATGGTGAAGACAGGAGTAGAGCTCACCCCGAGAGCTGCTCCATCTCAGGCAACTCTCCACGCTAGAACACCTGGCCCCACACTCCCTGTGACGCCAGCCTCATCAACAATGCCAGCCTCATCAACAATACCCATCAGCCCTACCTCAACGGCACAGGATACTATCTACAACACCCATCCCCATCCCCCGGATGACACCCATAATCAGTTGATGCTCTCACAGTCCCCGCTTCCATAGAGTTGATACCATTGACATTCCTGATATTCCTGAAGCACTAGGACTCGTCTCACTGTTTGCTGCAGACAGACATTTCGGTGTTGCACTAGGATGCAGTTTGAACTGAACCAGGCCCTTTTTTTAGAGTCAAATTTCAAAGGGGTGAAGGGGTATATACACACACACACACACACACACACACTCACACTCAGACACACTCTCACTCACTCACTCACACACACACACACACACATACACACACTCACACACTCACACACTCACACACACACACACACACACACACACACACACACACACAGGGAGAGGAAATAAAGGAGGCTAACACAAAAGGTGATGTGTGGAAGTGAGAGGAGGCGGTGTAGACAGGAGACCCAGGAGATAGCAGCCTGCCTGGGGGAGAGAGAGCTGACATGCTGCCTGGAAACCTCCTAGTGAAACCTCCTACTGAAACCTCCTACTGAAACCTACTACTGAAACCTCCTACTCACAATGCCAGTCCTGCAACTCTCTCCGCTTCAAGTTAAGAAACTACTTTTTTTTTTTTATCACTTGAGTATGTATTGGGTTTCAGCATAGACATGGACAGAACATCATATCTACATCTTAAACATGGAAAGAACATCATATCTACATCTTAAACATGGACAGAACATCATATCTACATCTTAAAGAGTAAAACAAAGGGCAAAGAAACGTAGCATAACCCCTAAACAGATAAACAGATGGGTGAAAAAGTGAAAATGAAAAGAAAAAAATCAAGAAAAAAGGGAGAAAAGGTCTGGAGGTGTTTCAATAAACATGTTACTAGTAATATATTCTGAATGGGTATTAAATTAGAAGGTGTCACGTTTTAATACAAATGTTCAATTTATTTTTCCCAGTATTAAGAAACAACTGATGTGTTGATAATGCAGTACTGTATTATCGGCTGTGCAACTTTACACAAAGGAATCAGTGTTTGTTCATCCATGCTCATCCTCCTCCTGGCCTTTCTGCTCCAATACCTCAACAACAAATTATGTTTGGGTCGGCGTGAATCTCTGAGAATCGATACCGGCTGGTTTTGGGTTGAGCTAGCATATCAGCCCATTAGAGCTCTCAGGTCTTCTGACGCTGGTTTTCTCTGTGTACCACATGTACAAAAGAAGAGATTTGGTGAGGCTGCGTTCTCATTTTATGCACCCAAATTGTGGAATGCACTGCCAGTTTACATTAGGGATGCAACCTCAGCACATATGTTCAAGTCAAGACTAAAAACCCATCTTTTTAATATTGCCTTTAAATGACTAAATCATTAAATTATGATTATATAATGATTGGAGCACTTTGAGCTGCAACGTTTGCAGGAAAAGCGCTATACAGTTATTAAGTTATTATTATAAGTTATTAGTATTATTATTATTATTATTATTATTATTATTATTATTATTATTATTGTGCGTGCGTTACTGCAGGCCAATGTTTATGACAAACAGAATGTCGGTGTTGTCCCTGGCCGAAGTCAAGAGAAAGGATTGTCCCCGCGGTGGTGTAGCGGTCTACGCACTGGCCGCTAGTGCATGCTGCCCACCGGGGCCGGGGTTCGTATCCCGGCTCGCCAGATCCAGATAATGGCCGAGGCACACGGGAAGCGGCATATTGGCCGGCCGCTTCCGAGGGGGGGTATAGGAGTATTTCTGGACTAGGATCCGTCGCGCAACACCGCCCCCTGGGGTGCCGGAATAACAGTACTGGGCTCGAGGAGCCAGTCAGCCTAGTCTGCCTGGCGCCCTCCTCTGGGACTGCCGGCCACGGGGTCGGGCGGCGGATCCAATGCAATAGGCAGGGGATAATTGGATGCTAAGTTGGGTTAAATTGGCTACCAAATTGGGTGAAAAAAGGGATAAAATCTGAAAAACAAATTAAAAAAAAAAAAAAAGAGAAAGGATTGTGTGTGTGTGTGTGTCTGTGTCTGTGTATCTGTGTGTGTGTGTGTGTGTGTGTGTGTGTGTGTGTGTGTGTGTGTGTGTGTGTAGAGGCTGTACCTGAGAGTGTATATCCCTACGCCCTTCTACATAGTAGCCTGTGAGTGAGACTCTTCCAGGTCCGGCCTGCATAAAACAAACCTTCCAGCCTTCCAGCTATTTTGTCTGTTGTGTTATTTTTTCCCCCCACGGCTTCGATGTGAGTTTTAATGGTATTATCATCAATGAGGAGAGACAGACTACTACACTAGTCCACCACTGAGCCTCGGCTTCTACCGTATCAATCCAGCTGACGTCTGATCTTGTACAACGCATCGGCAGTGACGCCTCATATCAATAACAATACTTTTTTGGTTCGCTTTCATAGCAAACTGTTCCGTAATGCTGTTGCCTGTAGAAAATACACTAGGTACTTCATACAGGTTGTGTTGTTGAGATTTAAACATCTCTTTTTGCAACAGTGACCAGTTCAGACAGCTGAGATTGATTTTTCCATGAAAACAAATCAGGGTTTGTATTCTAGTTGTAACGCGCCCCCTGTGACAAACACTTCACTGCGGGACACCTGAACTGAACTGTGCTGTGCTGTCTACCTGCTTGGCTTAGCTCTCTCAAACCCAGTAAACAAAGAGGGTCCAAAAAGACGTCCTCAGGGAAGCCGGAATGTGGGTTCAGATGACGTCTTTCTAGGACGTCCAGATGACGTCTTTAGGACATCTTAAGATGATTCTGTAGTCCATAAGACGTCCTAAAGACGTCATCTGGGCGTCCTAGAAAGACGTCATCTGAACCCACAATCCGGCTTCCCCGAGGACGTCTTTTGGACCCTTTGTTTACTAACTTGGCGCTCTCAACGAGAGCTAAATTGGCCCGATAATATCATATCTGGTGCCAGCAGCAAACACCTATAATATAGGGGGGGTTGACTTTACTACAGGGTAGACACAACACATACTGTGCTGGCTCAGATACGTTCCTTTCACACGCTCCTTTCCTGTTTCAGCATCTATGGTGGATGTGCCACCAGCCCAGTTCAGTTCGGCTCGGCTCTGAGGTACCATTTGGGTATGTGTGCCGTACTCACTGATAGGGGCCACATGATTGTGTGAAAGAGTGAATCTAAACTACGTCTGGTATAGTCACTGCTTTCATTATAGACACAGCTCTGGCAGTTCTGCTCTTCTCACATTTTTGGTGTAAATTGGTAAATTAGAAGCACCGGGCAGATAGGGGAGGTTAAGGCGATGTATCCTGCCTTCTTGCATAGTCCCGTGGGGCTGCGCCATTTAAACCACCAGGCAATTCTCATGATCGGACATGGGACACAAGCTCAGGCTTGATCACCCTGTAGCTGGCCACCTTAGATGAGGGTATCTAGTGTTGAAAGGCCGAAACACCCCATGATTCAAAGGTACACTACTGATGATGTGTCCCAAAATGTACATCCTCCCCACGACTGAGATACAGCTCCCATGCAACATCAAGGCAAACCTCATGTGTGTATCATCCATTGGCACAACGGACAGTATAACATCACGTCCTGTGTTTCATGATTCATAACACACACACACACACACACACGCACGCACGCACGCACACACACACACACACACACACACACACACACACACACACACACACACACACACACACACACACACACACACACACACACACACACACACACACACACACACACACACACACACACACACACACACACACACACACACACACACACACACACACACACACACACACACACACACGAGGGAGAGAAGGGACACAATTTACCTGTGTAATAATTCAGACAGCAGCCATGGACTCCAGCCTGCTCCCAGCACACAACACTCTGTCACTGCTGAAAAACCTAAGAAAAAGAGAGAGAGAGAGAGAAAGGAAGAGGGGGGGGGGGTGGGTAGAGAGGGAAAAGAGAGCCATGAGAAAATGAAAAACAGAGGAGGTAGAGAAGAGGGAGAAGGAGAAAGGGGGAGCTTTTGTTATTTTCCTTGAGGCAATGTGCTTTTAAAGTTGTAACTCATTTTCTAACCATGTCATCGTTCTTCCATGCTGCGCTAAAACAGATTTAATGGTACATTTACCACTGAGGGACTTGTTCCTTCTCCATCTTGAAATGGAGAGAGAGAGAGAGAGAGAGAGGGAGAGAGACAGAGAGGGAGGGAGATAGAGAGAGAAAGAGAGAGACAGAGAGAGAGAGAGGGAGGGAGGGACAGAGAAAGAGAGATAGAGAAAGAGAAAGAGAAAGAGATAAAGAGAGAGAGAAAGAGAGAGAGAAAGAGAGAGAGAGCTTAACACTAGAACAGCTGTGCCTTTTTACTCTCTTTACAATGCTCAAACTGCTATTTACACACAACGACCACTAGTTGGCCGCTTGTAAATTAGCCTGCTTCCTACACAGAAAAACGGCAAAATAGCTTTATACTAGCTTATCCTGATGTGGTTTTGAAAATGTAAGGATACTGGGTGGTAGAACGCACATATCTAGGAGAAGTCATGAAAGGAGGGTCCTGAAATGTGATCGAGTGCAAAGATAGAACACCTTTCTTTTCAAAATGACCCCTCATGGCTGTTGTAGTGTTAAAGGACTGCCTGGGTGTCAATAGATGCCCCCCCTGCTTTGCCAGGGGAACTGTTTGTTTGAGCCTCAGCCTCCATCATCAATAATAATCTGACAACAATGCACCTCGCTGTGGCTAAAAATACCCAGGCTCAGCTCCTCATTTAGACGCCTTAGGAGGACTTAGGAGGACTTCTGAAAGCCTTTGCATTTCATTTCGGATCGGAACAACAAATCTCACAAAAGAGGGAGAAGAAAACTGAAGCCAAAGAAGTGAAACTGGTATTAAGCTCATTAGAGGAGAGATTATGTAATACCTTGCAATATCCTTAGGGGGTTGTTTTTGTGTGTGTGTGTGTGTGTGTGGTTGACTTCCTACTCCTTCCCCCCTGGTATTGATTGAGGTGGAAGCTTTGAAGACACGCCAGTCAACATGAGACACTCCCACTGCAGGTAGTAAGACACCTACGTATCTGTTATGTGGTAACCGCTTCCACCAGACTGGCTTCCTCCT
>NC_137684.1:26187780-26257780 GCF_963989245.1 Nansenia antarctica | reverse complement strand
AGTACATGTGTGCCTGTGTGTGTGTGTGCCTGTGTGTGTGTGTGTGTGTATATATATATTTAAACGTGAGTGTGTGGGAAGGTCAGGTTAGGCCAGGTGTCAGAGTAATTAACGCGGGCCCAGATGGTGCCTAGGTAGTTAGCGAGCCGTCTCACCTGAGTGATCCTCCAGGCGGCAGGCCTATTCTGCTGACTGGCTCTCATTAACGGTAACTAGGGAGAGGCTAACCAAAATGGCAGGAGTGAAAATGTCACCGCCACACGAGCGTACACATCCATCACAACAGACAAAGACCCGAGGATAGAGAAGGAAGATGGAGTACACATGATTAACGTTAACATTTTGGATAAACATAATACATATCGGTCTTTTATATTGATGGGCTGATTTCAAATAATGCTATTAAATAATCCTAGGTGAATTCACTATATCTGCAAGAAATTTAAGACCTTTTTGAATATCATTTTTGACCTATTCGCACCACCATATGATAGCTTTTTGTCATCCTCGAGGTGATGAAATTAGGGATTTCACTGCAATACAGACAAAAAAGGAAGTGAATTGGCATTTTTTTGGTTCCAACTCGATTAATTTCTGCGTAAATAGATGTGGTCGGACTGATTAAAGTTCTTTACTCTAACCCCACTGCTGTTCTTAACTAGGAATAAACGCTCCCCAAAATGCAACATCTCCAGAGGAACTCTCCAAGGCTTGCTGCTTCTCTCTCTCTCTCTCTCTCTCTCTCTCTCTCTCTCTCTCTCTCTCTCTCTCTCTCTCTCTCTCTCTCTCTCTCTCTCTCTCTCTCTCTCTCTCTCTCTCTCTCTCTCTCTCTCTCTCTCTCTCAATCAAAAAGCCTTACACCCATCACTGTGCATAACACATGCAGATGACTAATGGCTCTGTCGATGATCCCCCTAAGACACTTCCTAATCCGAAGCACATCTGCATATCTTGTCTGTATATTTTATGAAAATACAAATTTGATCATAAAAAAACCCAGACCAGAAGCAATATGGCCAACAGCCATCACCGCAACAATCCAATGGTTTTGAAAAACATGGTGTATGTACCTACAGTACACACACGTACTGTGCTGTCAGTGTGAGTGCATGTGTGTGCATGTGCCACATGTATGATCATGTGGTCAACGGTCAGTCCAAATGGATGTTTGATGTGTGTGAAGCACTGTTGCTGCTGCCAACTGCCTCCCACAATCCCTTTTGTGGCACAGGCAGCGAAATGGGTGTAAAACAGCAGGGAGCAGTGAGTGAGTGTGTGTGTGTGTGGGGGGGGGGGCTAGCCTTGTTGTTACAACAAGGGAACTGAGCCATTGCTGTCTTTGTGTGCGTGTGGGTGCATACGTGTGCTTGTGCATGTGTAAGTGTGTGTGTGTGTGTGTGTGTGTGTGTGTGTGTGTGTGTGTGTGTGTGTGTGTGTGTGTGTGTGTGTATGTGTGTGTGTGTGTGTGTGTGTGTGTGTGTGTATGTGTGTGTGTGTGTGCAGAGGAGTAAAACCCATAAAGTCATTGTCAACAGTGTGGGTGGCCACGGGTGTTGTGGGTCTCCAGAACGTCCAGTTGTAGGAGAGGGACTGGATATCTTTTCAACAGGCGTTAGAATCTAAATGTTTTTTTTGAGGAGAGAGTGTTGTTGTGTTGTTGTTTGTTTGGTACAGAGGACATGCTGAGCAGCGGATCGATACCCAGGCCATTTGTAAGCAGCTGGGCTCAGGGTTGCCAGATGGAATTGACCATTTCCAGCCTAACCACAGTCCAACAACCGCTAAATCCACCAAAAACCAGCCCATCTGGCAACCCTGGCTGGGCTTGATCACAGAGACCATTTCAGAAAGAGCTTGATACTCAGGCCCCTATATCCAATGTTGCACTATGTAATGATGTAATGATGTATCATTTACAGTATTTCACCAGTTAACATGGTTAGCTGCATCAACTCATGGTTAACTGCATGTCTCATAGGGCTTTCACACCGGCAGTTCCGAACGCCGGTTCGCGTTCGCGTTCGGAAACCTCCGAACGTTGGCACTGTCTGGCGAACGAGCCCGCGTTCATAGTCCTGGAGTCCATGGAGTCCTACACCATGCAGGTTTACTCTCTCTAGAGAGCAGAATATACCAATTTGATAAAGTTCGTCTTGGGAGAGGGGGAAGGCTGGAATAAACCATTACTGGAAATGACAGGGGGTATTCTAACAGTATGTTTTACGAATGCTTTTCACAGTGAATTTTGTTTACGTTTTTGTAAATTAAATATACACAAAACAATCTGTGTTAGTTGACTAGCGATGTGTCATTGATTTTCAACAACACGGAAACGTATTCACATTTTTCGAAAGAAATAGTCTGATCATTACATCAGATCCCGATATGGGGACCAAAGCATTAGAATGTGTCACAGATGTCCTGTACAAAAAGGGCAAGAGCCGGCTTTATTTCCTGAGGGGGCTCTACTTACCTCCCAAGTAGAGGAGGGCGCCAATAGGTGGATGAGCTCTAAACTCCTGGCCATCATGGACAACCCCTCCCACCCCCTACATGACACTGTGGCAGGGCAGAGAAGCTCCTTTAGCAACAGGCTACTACAACCACGCTACACTAAGGAACGCTATAGGGGATCTTTTCTGCCCGTCGCAATAAGACTGTACAACTGCTCCTCCGGCTGTCTTGATCTGGGGGATCAGAGTCAGACTGGGGGATGTTAATCATGTTAATTTATGTTAATTCATACTGGACTGTTGATACTATTTATAACGTTCATTTCTGCTGAATATTTTATGCCTTTTTTTCCATTTTTGAAATATTGTTATTCACTTGTCACTTTATTTTGTTGCTGCTGCTGTTTGTGATGTGAGCTTCTGTAACGCTGCCACTCAATAAAGTACCATCTAAAAAGCAACTGTATCCATGAAGTTAGCCATCAACATCTAGCCTCCTTCTATTCCATTGTGATTATATAATCAGTCTTTCCTTTTGCAGCACCAGAGCATCTAAGAGCTTTTCCATAGTAACACATGATGACTCATTAAGCAGGACTGAGGGAGAAATTGTGATTCAACAATATTATCTGCTGGATAGTGATACCCTCTATTCATCATGTAAGACCAGCATTAGACCCTGGAGGAGAGGGGGGGGGGTGGAGGAAAGGGGGGGGGGGTGACATTGGTGGATGATAGGCACCATCACCCTTTGTCAACTGTCTGTTTGGTTTTCAAGTTTACCGGTTGTTAAACATGAAACTGGAATCAAAACAATCAATCAACACAAATGTGACGGTTGTCTTGACTGAACAAATCAATTAGATACGGTTGTGGCCCAAAGCAGTAGAGCTGTACCAACACAGTCTTGAACTATAAATGGTAAATGGACTGCACTTATATAGCGATTTTATCCAAAGCGCTTTACAACGGCCTCTCATTCACCCATTCACACACACATTCACACACACATGGTGGCAAGCTACCATGCAAGGCGCCGGCCCGCTCACTGGGAGCAATTGCCCAAGGACACTTCGACTATTATGCGATAATTGATTATGCCAGGATTAGATACTGGCAGAGGCATTCTTCATTTCATTATGCTCTGCTGTGCTCAGGCTGCTCAAAAAATAAACAATGGAAAAACAGTCTGCAAATCCAAGTCCAATTAACTCCCATTCCACCCCAGAAACTGTTGAATCTGGGTTATTTTTTCAAGGGATTCCATTCCAACCGGATGCAGAAGGTACCCTACCGAATTAATAATTTCCCCGCAGATACGTGTGGCTTTCAGCAAACCTTGCTCGAGGCAACTTTCTCCCCCCCCCCCCCCTCCTGTTACATAAACAGCTCCAATCCCCAGAGAAAATCCTTCATACCAGGAATTACACCAGGAATCTTCATGCAGGCCCCGTCGGTCGTACAGTATCTGCAAATCTGGGTAAGACAGTTGAGAGAGGATCCAACAACGGTCTCTTAAAGAAGATAAACCGCCGTTTCAAAAGGACGACTAACAGTCGTAACAGACATCCAATCGGTGACATAACAACACAAAGCTCCCATACAATGTGAACCCTTTTTTGGGGGGGATCCTCAAACAATCACATTTAAATCAATTCAACTTCCAGTTCTCCTTTACAAAACCAAACGCAGTGTGCATGTTAGTCCTCGTTTAACCATCAGACACACACAGAACACGGGGCTGTTGTAATTGTGTGTACACCATAACACGCAGCCAACACTGTAACTAACACAGCCGCTGCTTCCCAAATGTAAACGGGGAACCTTGTTAACATGCGAAGCCAGCGTGTTCAAAGCCACACATTCTGGCTAATTACAGGGCACCCCTGGTGCTGAAACGTCCCCACCACACTTCACACACGCTCAGACTGGAGAGGTGGCGCTACACACTTGTCTGGTCTGTGTCGCTCCCTCCTCTCCTTGCCCCTCTCGGTCTCTCTCTCCCTCTGTCTTTCTCTGCTCGTTTTTCCTGTCTTTCTCCTGTATTTTTTTTCGAACTCTGTCTATATACACGGTACATCTGTCAGTCTGTCTGCGCCACTCGTTAAACCTGGATGCGCTCGCATAATAGAGCAACCAGCAACCAGTTGCTTGAAGTAAACGAAGAGATGAGGATAGAGAAGAAAAAGAAAAGATCCCAACTTACAGAGCGATTGTGTGAATTCCGGTCAGAGCCCTTGGTTGGTTGTCGAGCGGGGGGTATAGAGCCAAATGACAAATGCATTCAGAAATGGGAGAGCTGGCGAATGAAAGAGATGGAGAGAGCAGGGGAGAGCGAGAGCAAGAGAGAGAGAGATAGCTGGAGAGAGAGAGTGAGAGAGAGAGAGCTAGAGAGAGAGAAAGAGAGCTAGAGAGCTTGAGAGAGAGTGAGAGAGCTGGAGAGAGAGAGCTAGAGAGAGCAAGAGAGAGAGAGAGCTGGAGAGAGCGAACTGGAGAGCGAGAGAGAGACAGAGAGAGAGTGACAAAGCCAGAGAGAGAGGGTGGGAGCAAGAGAGAGAAAACACAAGGAGCATGAGAGCTAATGAGAGAACGCGAGGGGGTGAGGGAGAGAGGCAACCCTGGACTTGCCCTCTCCTCTCTCTCTCTTTAGTGGCATCCACCCAGGCTCAGGCTGTCACCCGATCCCCCTCACCACCACATCAATAATACAGTCACGGCTAAGAGCCCCATTATACAGACAGACTCCTTGTACAGAACGTACGCATGTACACACAGAGAGAGAGCAAGCCAGAGGAAAGGGTGGGAGGGGCGGGGGGGGGGGGGGGGTGAATGAACGAAATGCAGAAAGAGCCAGTGAGGTAAGAGAGAGAAGGATGACAACACAGAGAGAGAGAGAGAGAGAGAGAGAGAGAGGGAGAACGTACTGTGAGTGAGAGAGAGAGAGAGAGAGAGAGAGAGAGAGGGAGAGAGAGAGAGGGAGAAGGTCCTCTGAGAGAGAGAGAGAGACAGAGAGAGGGAGAACGTACTGTGAGTGAGAGAGAGAGAGAGAGAGAGAGAGAGAGAGGGAGAAGGTCCTCTGAGAGAGAGAGAGAGAGAGAGAGAAGGTACTGTGAGAGAGAGAGAGAGAGAGAGAGAGAGGGAGAGAATGTACTGTGAGAGAGAGAGAGAGAGAGAGAGAGAGAGAGAGAGAGAGAGAGAGAGAGAGAGAGAGAGGAATGAGAAAATGAGAGTCCAAAAAGGAGAGAGAGGAGCAAAGCGGAGTGAATTCCCAGAGAGACATATCAGCTTCCTGATGCCTCTTCATGAAGCACTTTGTCGGGTCTGAGCCCAGCAGCTGTCTACTGGCCCGTGTGAGAGAGAGCACAGCTCATGCTCGCCTGCGTCCATTTCGGTCCAACGTGCGACGCAAACTTTAAACGTCATGTTACCAAAGCTAGCGTCTTCCTGCTAATCTACCTAGCACCTTCCCGCTAATCTAACTAGCATCGACTCCCTCTCTTCTACCTCGCATCGTCCCTCTCCAACTAGCATCTTGATGATGCAGTATCAAATGTGTCATTTTACACTTCGATCTCACACGCCGTATCGCACAAGATAGCGGCTAATCACAGACGCAGTACCTGCGATCTCACACGCCGTATCGCACAAGATAGCGGCTAATCACAGACGCAGTACCTGCGATCTCACACGCCGTATCGGGAAGAGCAGCGCTTGAATACAGTTGCAGTAATAACACTTTTATCTATAGATTTTTATTCATTGTCTTATTATGTTGTTAAATGCTTATCTATTTATTTTCTATATATATGTATCTATTCTTGCTTCTTTTTTTTTTATTATTACTATCCTTCTTTTTCAGTATTCTTTTTAATGCTATATGTAAAGCACTTTGAATTGCCCCTGTATGAAATGTGCTATACAAATAAATTTGCCTTGCCTTGTGTCTTCCTGCTGATCGACCTAGCATCTTCCTGCTAATCTACCTAGTATATTCCTGCTAATCTACCTAGTATATTCCTGCTAATCTACCTAGCATCTTCCTGCTAATCTACCTAGTATATTCCTACCTATCGTCTCCCTGCTAGCCTCATCCCACTCGGCCAAACGTGAAGCCTTGTGTTCCTAAAGCTAGTGTCTCATGACTAGCGTCAGGGCTGGACTGGGACAAAAATTAGGCCCTGCCATGTGGCTCAGACCGGCCCAACACAATCGGTCCGACACCGCCGATCAACATGCTGGCAGTCTGAAAGACTAATAATCTAAAAATCTATCGACCTAATCTAAAAAGTGATCTAGCATGGAAGGCTCAGGACAGGCAAAGTAATTGAAGTCCTGAACGTGGCACTCTGTTTCCTCTGTTTCATCTTTTTCTCTCTCCTTTTCCTCTCTTTCCCTGACACTCTGCTTTTCTGGGGAGGGCAGCAGCTCAACCTGGTTCAACAAGACATGGACAGAGAAGTAAACTAACTGGTTGTCAAAATCAGCAAAGTTCTCAATTACATGTACACACAGGCTGCATGATTGCATTATGTTACACCAGAAGCCCAGTCATTTCAAATGGAAGGTTGCAAGACAACATTATTGGGTTGCAGACTGCATGAGTTTTATTTCTCCATGCAATAAAAAGCATTCATTAGTTCTGAACTAGGCTAGTGTAGATTTTTTTTTATATCTTTTTTTTCCAAATAAAAAGTATTATTAACACCCATTGTTGGTATTGCATTTATGTCAGTGACAGTGATACCTCAACTTGCTAGCTAGCAACAAAATGCAGAACACCCCCATCTAACGTTAGCTATAGAGTCCACAGCCAAGCAGCACTAACGTTACACCACGAGAGAGATCATTGTGTGTGCATGAATTCCAGCCAAGTCCTGGTGAAGCGCAATGCAATCATGCTGCCTGTACGGGTTAGCATAAGTCATAAGACATTCTCTGCTGCTGCTCCCTTAATCTGGCCAATGCAAGCGACTAACATAACTTTGCTTTTGTAAAACCAAGTAACAACATTGCTTACCTCTCTAGCTGTGTCCTCTGTCTCCTCCTCAATTGCTAACGGCACATCAGTGCTAACGTTAGTTAGCGGTAAAGATGTTGCTGTGGCAGCCGCAGCTGTAGTAGGCCTAGCCCCCACAGTCGATGCAGAGAACATATCTGTCAGTTTCTGACATTTTGAGGCATCCTCTGCTAGCTTCTTACTTTTTTTCTCCCTAATTTTCTGGGCACCCCCTTTCACTATCTTATCTACGAACATGAGGTAGAGCAATTGAGCAAGCTGTGCAAGGTTAACAACCTGCTGCTAAACAAGTCAAAGACCCAGGAATTCATCGTAGACTTCAGGAGGAAAAAGTCCGAGATCCTGCCCCTGCTCATCGACGGAGAGAGCGTGGAGATAGTCTCAACCCTCCGATTCCTGGGACACAACATGCGGGATGACCTGGCCTGGAAGGACAACACTAAAGGCACCATCAAGAGGGCACAACAGCGGCTATACACCCTGAGATGCCTCAGGAAACAACACAACAAGAAGGAGATACTGGTGGCCTTCTACCACGGCGCAGTGGAGAGCATCCTCACCTTCGGCATCTCCAACTGGTTCCACAGCTGCACAACAGCGGAGAGAAACGAGCTACAGAGAGTCGTGAGAACAGCACAGAAGATCACCGGCGCCCCCCTCCCCTCTCTGGAGGAGCTGTACAAAACACGCTGTCTCAGGAGGGCCTCCAAGATCTCCAAGGACCCGACCCACCCTGGGCACGAACACTTTGTCAAGCTGCCCTCGAACAGGAGGTACAGGACCCCGGCCGCTAAGACAAACAGACTGAAGAACAGCTTCTACCACAGGGCCGTCAAGGCCCTGAACACAGAAAAGGCCTAAGTTCTGGGCCCAGGACAGTCCGGACGGATTGTATGGCAGCTAGTGCTGAGGCACAAACATGTACATTTTCAAGCCTGCAAACTGTGACACTTTAAAATAATGTGAAAAAAGACTTTCTTGTGCAATATGACAACCCTAGTTGACTATCTGTGCAGTATAGTACAGTGGATTGTGTACATAGCCTTTATTGATGTAAACCAGCTCCTTACCTTCTTGTGATTTTATGCATCTATGCTTTTTCTAAAATGTGTTTCTTTTTCCTTTCCTAAACACCAGGGGAGCCACCCCTCCTAAATTTCGTTGTTTGGTACCTGTACTGTAGCAATGACAAATAAAGTCTATCTATCTATCTATGACACTGTACTTGGGTTGTCGGCCGAGGGATCAGAGTGGGGGAGGGGGCCGATGGACAGCAGGGCCTAAGCATGTGATTGGGCCAGCCCATGTGTTAGTATAAACGGGGGCCGCCGCTTGATTCAGCGTTAGTTGATGCCGCGCTATTTTGGGCCGAGCTAGTTTTTTTTGTTTTTTGTTTTTTTTGGGGGGGGGGGGGTCAGGCGGCCCGACCGGCCCAAAACTAGCGCGGCCCATCTGCCAGCGGGCAGAAAGATTGTATGGCCAGTCCAGCGGTGACTAGCGTCTTACCACTAGCAAATCAAAACCATGGCCTTGGTTGGTCTCCAGTGAGTGACGTTGCCATTTATTCAGGCACACTGGCTAGCTGATACACATATGAAATCGATCTGAGATCTTGGCAAGACCTCGTCAAATGTTATCTGAATCAGTTATTGTCTGTCCCTTCTGAACGGTGCCTAAAAGTTGCCTTAGGGCCAGGGGTTTTGTGCCCCAGCTAAAGAAAAATCTACGGTAAACTAATTTCTGTCACACTGTCATTGAGACCAACTTGACTTATGATGGTTCAAATGGCAAACACTCAAGAGTAGAACCTGTCCATTCCCATCATCAGGTCGAAATGCCTTTTGTTGTGTTAAAAAAAAACACTACTGCACATTTCTCTCTCCAAATCTGTAATGCTTTCATACTTGTTTCATGACTTCATCAGCTCCTGTGACAGCAACAACAACTGAATGTAAAACTGCCTTTGAGAGTCTTAGTTGAATCTTCTTTTTCTAACTCACCCACTCTTTGGCAGCATGCATCTTCCCTCTGTGAGAGATCAGTGAAGAAAAGTTCACTTCTAGGTGGAAGTAGAGCAACTATGGCAACTTTGACAACTCCCCCCAGTACTGTTCATGCCAGTCCATGAAAACATTCATTATACATCAAAGGATCTTGTCAGATACTGTACAGCTAGACAGCTCCTATAGGAGAGCACAAGTAGGTGTGCTATATAATGATCCCAACGCCAGCATTATGTAAAAACGTCTTCTATTATGCACAAAGCAAAGATGTAAAATATGGATATTTTTTTCTGTATTTATTTTTTGCTGTGACAGCAAGTGGAAAAATGCCCCCATGGTATGAATGATGCTTATCTTTGATCATCAATTATTATTGTTCAGAACTGTTTGTGTTGTAGTTTATGGAGCAGAGATCGTCAAATCTTCTGTTATACATTCAAATGCTGTGACACGTTCAACAACGCTTCGAGCCTCATACAAATCGTGAGCTTAGAATTATAAGGTTCTATCTCCGTTTAGGGCAGTTCAGAGATATTGAGCTTCAAAGTTTTTACATTCCATTATGTTTTGTGAGATGGAACCTTTGTAGTTTATTAATTACTAACTAAAAAATGTCAACATTTTTAAAAATAACACCACACAGGCGTTAATAAACACCTAATGGATCAGATTATGTAAACAACTACATTTTGACAAAAATGGAGATAGAACCTTATAATTCTAACATCCAACGACTCTTCTAGCCTCATACAAATGCATTGTACTTGTTCAGGTTTGAGAGCAAAGCTACACAGCGGGCGTCTAAAAACATGAGCTCAGTCTACTTTCATATTATAAAGACTTGAAGCCCTTCCTAGACGAGCTTCAAGAAAATCACTTTTTATGTTTTTATGAACTATGACCACCATCTTCTATACACATTACTTGTAATACATGTTCCCTGTTATATAGAGACAATGGTCACATGAGCTGACCAAAAAAATGCCGACATTTCAGACATTTTTAACAAGTTACTTATTTAGCATTACTTCAATCAAAACAGAACACAATTCTGCATTTGGTTTCCACGGCTACCGGGACATTTACTGCTTTGCCGCCCACTCTTGGTTTTATGGAGACATTGTTCGGAAACTCACTTTATTGGAGACTCGCATTTTGGTTTGTTACATGCACATTTTTGGGGGGTGAGGGGTATGACCATTAATGACTCACATCTTTTCGCAGTGACAAGTCTCAAAGGCGCAAAAAAGCACAAACCTGGCAGAAACCGAATGTCCTCACCGACTGTGGATCACGTGGGACGTTACCAAATGTTCAGATGTTGAAATGTCTCTCTAGATCAACTGTGTAGAACGGGGAGATCCCGTGCCAGATCTAGACACTACATTTCTACCCACAACGTTGTGAACCGGATCGAGCCCAGGGGAGGTCGTATGCAGATGTTTGCCTAGTCTGCAGATGGAGAACAGAGGCCTCTCTTCTGGGGACATCCGGGCCATATGCGCTCCATACGGAGGGCCAGGGTCCAGTTTCAGAGTGGAAGTAGGCCACTTCCTCTGACTCAGGGGAGAGCAGACCCGAGGGAACTGCAAGGGCATCGACTGACAGGAGAAGAGAGACAGTGAATCGCTGTGATATCACCGGAAAGTGATCGAATGGAGTCCGCTATATCCTATTGCATCCTATTTTGCATCCACTGTATCCAGTTGCAAAAAGGACAGGACGACCACCGGTATGATGCATGCTCATTCATCCATGGAATGTGAAACCGTAGCATCATTTTAACTGTCGCTTAAACCCATGCCACCTTGCAAAGAAATTCACTCTAAACCGCAAGACACAAACATAGACGCATACATAGAGTACGGACAAGAGAGTCGGAGAAGAGAAAGCGAGAGAAGGAGCACTTGTCTAACACATTTTTACATGCCTCCTCCCTAGAGAGACAGCATTGAACACTGCGGAGGGGGGGGAGGATGAAAGGGAGGAGGAGGAGGAGGAGAAGGAGGAGGGGGGAGGTCATAACAGGGGTTTGCCAGTAATTAGCCATCCACGTGTCCTCACTAGCGGGAGAGACGAAGGCTCCAAGCAAGCAGTGTCCTATGAGACACATTCACATAGCACAGAGGTCTTTGAGTCTCCTGCTGTTCCTGTAATTTAACTTTAACTTTTCTTATTTGTATAGCGCTTTTCCTGCAAACGTTGCAGCTCAAAGTGCTCCAATCATTAGGCTATATAATCATAATTTCATTATTTTTTCATTTAAAGGCAATAGGGTGAGGCAAGGATGAAAAGTTAATTAGTTTGTTTAACCACAACAACATTTTAACAAAGCTTTAGCTCAGTCAAGACACTTAACGTGTGAGACACATAGGGCCGGTTTCACAGACAAGGCTTAAGCCTAGTCCTGGACTAAATCACACTTTCAATGTAAAATCTCCATTGAAGATGCTTTTTAGTCCAGGATTAGGCTTAAGCCTTGTCTGTGAAACCGGCCCTTAACGTTTTGTAAGCTGAGGTTATGAGAGAGAGCGAGGTCGCGGTGACTATCTGACTGTGACTATCTGGCTATCTGTATCCCACGATCAGCTTCTGGAAAGTTCCCCGTCCCTGACGATGCTGATCACCCAACGCCATGTGACTGTGGCAGGGAGAAGAGAGCTGGTGAAACAGATATGAAGAACTCATGAACTAAAGTACATGGATGTCAAACATGTGCTCATCTCAACTCAGCTGATTTGGAGAGTGCAACGTATGGGTTTGCCTATGCCGATGCCTATTAAGTAATCCCAAAATGTGAATATGGAAAAAACACGCGCTCAAGTTAGACGTAATTAATGACACATAGCCTACCCTACAGGCGTGTAGAAGAGGACGGAGAAACAAATCGTCAGTCATAAAAGCGACCTCTGTGCCTGCAGATAGATCATGTTTATGGTGATGTGCTCTATTCACTGTAATAGTCTATAAAAAATTATCCTTCACAGAGCCTAATCGATCCCCATGGCGGATAGCTTCCCAGTGTGGTATTAGAATCGAAAGAAGGTCAGCAGGCTTGATTCAAAACATGACCCATCTGCGGGTTAATATTCATTTCCGAGAGGGAATGGAAGCACGAATCGACGTTGGTTGACAGCTATTGTTGTCGCCTTATGCTGAGTAAGCTGAGAAGACCGTCAATGACCATACTCAATGCTAGACTCCTTCCGAGGAAATGCCAGTGATTACATTATTATATGCTTTTACAGCCTGTCATTTAACTTTACTGTGGGTGAGTGTTTTGTGGGTTTTAGGGGCTGGTACAACACACACACACACACACACACACACACACACACACACACACACACACACGGAGGTGTGTCGTCACTCAAAACATTTCCAAGGCAGAAGCTACTGCATCTCTCTCTACCACTTCCCCAACCCCTCTCTCTCTTTCTCTCTCTCTCTCTCCCTCCCTCTCTCCCTCTCCCTCTCTCTCTCTCCCTCTCCCTCTCCCCCTCCCTCTCCCTCTCTCTTCCCCTCCCTCCCTCTCTCTCCCTCCCCCTCCCTCTCTCCCTCTCCCTCTCTCTCTCTCCCTCTCCCTCTCCCCCTCCCTCTCCCTCTCTCTTCCCCTCCCTCCCTCTCTCTCCCTCCCTCTCTCTCTCCCTCTCCCTCCCTCTCTCTCCCCCACCCTCTCTCTCTCTCCCTCCCTCCCTCCCTCTCCCCCTCCCACTCTCCCCCCTCCCTCACTCCCATCGCTGAGACAAGCACGATCCATCACTCGTGTTACCGTTCCAAAGTGAGGAGAGAGAGAAACCACAGCAGGGCCATCCATCCCTCTGTCCTTCGGCGGTGGCAGCAGCTCCTCTCCTACCTGACTGGGCCGGTTCCCAGAGACAAAGTGGAGTGACTCATCTAAGGCTTGGCTCATTCAGGTATTCGAGTCATTTCAGACGGTATCTATCTCACTGACGCCTACCCCTCTCTTATCGGGTGCCCTTTCATATCCGTCTCTCTAATTACATATTATAGTACAGTAAAGTACATGCAGACATAGGTAATAGTCGTTTTACGGATTCCGATGATTCATGAGGTGGAAGGAGGGAAACTAAAAAAAGCAAAAAGCAACACCGCTCACGAGGGAGGGGCGATATTATTTTCGCACCCCGCTTACCCGAGCTATGACATCATGGGATCGGCGGAGAGAGTCGTGTGTCTATGTGGTGTAACTTTTGCGGAGAGTTGGAGTTCCAGAAACCGCTGGGGTGTGAGGTACTGATAGATTACGGTTTCCTCTTACGCCTGAGCCCTGTCAGTCTGACAGGGGAACTACGGCCCCCCACCGGAGGGGCTAACTGTGCCTCTTAGCATACTGAGAAGAAAATGCCGCGAAACAGCCTGGGCTTGAGTGATAGCAGCTCTCACTGCTCTGTCTCTTTGGCCACTCTCCTCATTCTTCACAGCAATTACGGCTTCAAAGCTTCTTCTTCTTCACACATATCAAGGGGGAGGACTTCAGCAGACTTCGGCTTGCCG
This sequence comes from Nansenia antarctica, assembly GCF_963989245.1. Taxonomy (NCBI): domain Eukaryota; kingdom Metazoa; phylum Chordata; class Actinopteri; order Argentiniformes; family Microstomatidae; genus Nansenia; species Nansenia antarctica. Next base: position 26,243,789 of record NC_137684.1, on the reverse strand, counting down.
ATCATGTCTGCTTGCTTGATCCCAGTACACGTGACATTACAACAGACCAATATCATGAATGAATTGAGAGATTTTGGGGGGGATATTACAATATATCAACAATCTATCTCTAGACCCAGTAGGGGGTTTCTGGAGAGGTTTCTCATCCTCGTGAGTCATCCGTCCCAAGCTGCTGCTCCTCTCTTTCAGCCTGGCCAGCGGAGCAGTAAGGACCGTGACATGAGTCCTGGCTCTGTGGCCAGCTTGAGCACCCCACGGCAGGGAGATAAGACGCAAGGGCGCCAGGGAGACGCTGTGGAAGAGCTCTGGTGGGTGAGGAGGAGATACAGCAGCTCCAGAGGGGGAAAAACGGCTCAGAAAATCATTGGAAAGAGAAGTGAAGTCTGAGTTCTTACTAGGAAAAGCTTTGTGGAATTTGTATGTGTTGCATTGTTGACTTTTTTTTTTTAAGAAGAAAAATGCAGTCTTTTGGTTTAGTTGTTTGAATGGTTCAACCTCGGCGGATGTAAGGCGCAAAGAACGGCAATAAAGCCTTGAGGTTGTTCGTTTTTTTTCTTGTCGGGAAATGGCTGGAACAGTTGAGAGGCTTAGGCTGTGACTGCCACGCCACGACGTAAATGCAGAAGTGTTCCGGCTTATGATTGGACTGCAGATAGAACCTTATGATTATAAGTTCAAATGTGTCGGCACAGATACGCTTATTTGTTGTCTTTCCTTCTTAAATCAACTTTTTTCAACAATCACACTCTACTTACAGGTGAACAACTACACAGACGGCAACCGGCGGTTAGAACCTTGTAATTCAGAGTGTCTCGGCACAATCCATAGCCTGCTGTCCCATGACACGGCTATCAGTTAATAGCATTCAAGGCCTGCAAATTGAGCACCCCTGTCACAGCATTCATAGCGAAACATTCTTAACAGGATCAAAACTTCTGAAAGCTCAGAAGTTACCGGCTTACACAAGATAACGGTCCAGCGCCGTATTGTTTCCGAACTCGCACACAAGTGCCTGAGTGCAGCACAACTGCAGCAGGGGTAATTGGATTGGGAGCCGGGAGGTTTGAACCGTTCACACGTTAGTCCACCGCTCCAGCTTCAGCGACACTGACACATACAGGATGGTTTGGTGCAGTGTGAGAGAGAATCATCACTCAAAGGAACGTTTATCAAAAACACTGATGTATATGTCTATTAGCATGAGAGAGGTGACTATAGGTCTATAAGTCATTAACACCAGGGATAGATAGTTTGTAACGGTGTTTACTCTCCGTGACATACGCATTCACCCAGGGAGATGAGTGGCAGCACGCAGAGAAGTGCAGAGAAGACCATGCAGAGATGTGTAGCGTGAGAAGCACTCGAGTTTAGGGGGGATGAGGTGGGGATGGCATCCCCCCCCTGAAATAAAAACAGTCAAAATCATCCCCCTTCTAAAACTGCCATCCCCCCTTTCTATCCCTTATGTCATTTTATCAATGAACGTGGTATTACTGCTATTTCAACATTTAGTTTTGCGCATATTGAGTAAAATACTGTGGGCGAGGGAGGGGGCACGCACACATGCAATGACTTGAATTTCTACCAAGTCACTGACACTGAAGTCACTGACGCTGTGGGGCTGCTAAAATTGTTCCCATAATGATAAAATCCACCATCCCCCCTGATTTTCTTTTACAACTTGAGTAGTGAGCGTGAGTGAGAGGGTGAAGGTTGGGAGGGTGCACTGTAAGGCTGGAGAACAGGCCTGAGCGCTGTGATTGAGTCGGCAGGAACAGCATTAATCCCCCTAGTGAGACTCGGGTCAATTACAGGGGATTTATCCTGATGACGCTCTCAGATATACGTCTCCTACTCAATGAGTAGGTTCCTTCCTCTATACTGGAACATTACTGTGAATGAAGCAGCAACTCCTAATGTATCCTATAATATGTATTATGATAAGAAAAACATATGAATAAAATGCTGACCTACGCACGAGTGTAGGGCATCGTTAGCTAGACAGTGAGCATTTGGAAGAGGTTCCACCACAAAGAGAAAGGAGACACTGATATACAGCACATCCTGCAGAGGTAATGGGACAGTGAAGCGTTAGTACTTCAAGACTCCAGAGCCAAAGGAAGAGAAAAGGACAGTGTGTCTCCCAAGTTCAGGTCAGATCTGAGGTCATGTGACTCTTTCTCTGGACCGTGTCAGATTCCCCTGCTGAATGAGCCAGTGTGCATACTGTACACACACACACACACACACACACATACACACACACACTGTACTCACACCTCCTCAGAGGACCTGACACATTCAACACACCCCTGTCATCACTTCCTCCACTTAGGCGTCCTTCACCATGTCCTGTAAGTCTCTCTCTCTCTGTGTGTGTGTGTGTGTGTGTGTGTGTGTGTGTGTGTGTGTGTGTGTGTGTGTGTGTGTGGTAAGCAGGTCAGAGTTCATGAAGTGATGATTAATCACAGCCTATTATTGTGATTAACTTGATAAAAAATGTAATTGATTGACAGCACTAATATAAATATAGATAATATTGACTATATTGATTAATGGATCCTGTCAATATAACCATTGTCACGGTTAGTAGTGCAAAAATAGTACTGCATATGTTACAGTATAGCCTAGTATAGAGGCATTGAGGTAGCCATGTCGTTGCCATGGCAGTATGAGCCTCCTGTATGTGTTCATGGCTTGTAATCAAACTAAATGGTTGGTGACACAACAACATGCGTTATGGGGTCCGCCCATTGTGGGGGTCAGTGGGCGATACATTACATGATGACTGATGCACTCAGCCCAGAAGATGATTGTGTGTGTGTGTGTGTGTGTGTGTGTGTGTGTGTGTGTGTGTGTGTGTGTGAAGGTGTTCTATGCAGCAATGTATTGCACTTGCACTGCATTGTGGGAAAATCACACGGTAACCTGCAGAGCACATGAAAAAACTTGGCCACAATAGTGTGGACAGCTGTAAAAAATAAAAAAAAATAAATAGGGATGCAACAAAGGTGCGGCCACAGAAATGTCTTTGCTAACACAAGGTAGCTAATGTTACCAGTCGGACACCCCCGTGCTTTCTCCCGGTTTATCCATCGCTACCAGAGCATGTGAGCGGAGTACGAGCAGAGAGAGGAGCAGAGCTGACGTCATTTTGACCGGAGCGTTGTCATTGGAGCGTTGTCATTGGAGCGTTTTCATTGGAGCGTTGTCATTGGAGCGTTGTCATTGGAGCTTTGTCATTGGAGCGTTGTCATTGGAGCGTTGTCATTGGAGCGTTGTCATTGGAGCGTTGTCATTGGAGCGTTATCATTGGAACGTTATCATTGGAGCGTTGGCCTTCTCCTGCGCTCCAATTTCTCTCCAACACCGTTCACATCACGAGCTCAGGGCATGACCCCGACCGATATTCCAATAAACCCTGTATGCAAACGTGTTTAGTTAATGACCTGATAAAGCCACGCCAACCCTTCTACTGCTGCCTTCCAAGACAGCGTCACTTTCACTTTAACTTTAACGACTGAGCAAATGGTCTGGTTTCTCATTACTTTAAAACAAATACGGCGAATATTTTCATGATAAGTTGTCGGAGTTAGGCCAGAAATCATCCAGTAGTGCAGCCCTTCTTTAAAAGGTAACAGTTAATAAACCGATATCCTCCAATTCTTTATCTTTATGGAGCAAAGGCCTTGTCTCATTAACTATTCAGGGTATGGGGGTTATTTGATGGTGCACTTCCAGCAAAGAGCATAAAGTAAGGTAATGAAATGGAGTGAGGCCAGTCTATGGCCATAAAACACTCAGTCATAACTAATATGCACAGCACAGAGAGGTTGACCCCAGCCAAGGACATTACTGTGTAAACACTAGTAGAGAACAGGGTGTTAAGTGGATGGATCCCTTAACAGGGTCAGTGCTAGCACAGGTCCCAGAACAGTGTGTTGAGTGAATTCCTTAATTCCTTTTCCAAATTCAGCCACTGAGGGAGTATCTGAGTACTTTCGGGGATCGCTTCAGTGCTTTAGTAACCTCAGGGAGGCAAACTGGGTAGGGGGGTGGAAAAGGTGAGAAGAATGTGTGAGCTGGAGAAACTAGGGGGGTCCCAGGGCATGCCCGCCCCCCCCCCCCCCCCCGGAAATATTTTCTTGAAGCTTTTATATTTTCTGGTGATTTAGGATTAGCTTATAGAAAGTTATTACCCTGAAATGAAGGCAAATTAGCTGCAAAACTACAGAGAACAGAGGGGCAATTACTCAAATTCACAGACTAAAACAATTAACAGCTTGGGGAGCTAACACGTTAACTAGTGTTGTTCCGATACCATTTTTTGATCCCGATACCGATACCGATACCTGACCGTGCAGTACTTGCCGATACCGAGTACCGATCCGATACCACGGCGTTTGAAAAAACAAAACAAAAAAACATGTTTTTTGAGCCGCATACTAACCTCGATGTAAAATTATTGCTAACACTTAGTCTGGCACTGCTCAAAACCTTTGTAAAACTCGTAAAGGAAAAAAAATAAATATTTTTTTTTTACGTTTTTGTAAAGTACTCGCCGATACCGATACCAGCATTTTGGTGCGTATCGGTGGCCATGCCGATACTAGTATCGGTATCGGAACAACACTAACGTTAACACGCGTCAGACAAAGTGACTCGAAAGATGGTGATGAGTGTGGTCGAAAGTGTGGCCACAGAACCACTCCTTATTCTCACTGAGCAGGTAAGCCCACATGTTGGGTGGGAATCACAGCCCTGGGGCTGAACCCTCACAACAAAGATATCATTGAATACACATCCCATGGAAAATCCCGACCCATATAGTAGTATAATAGTTTTCTAACAACTAAAGTCTTATCACTTCCCCCAGAACAAAACTCATGTAACTTATGCCGGCGTCTGTCATTCCACAAAGCATTCTGGGCCAAATCATGTGCAGGGTTGCCAGATGGGGCGGGTTTTTATTTTATTTGACAAAGATCATTGGCAACAGACGTACAGTTTAGGGGGCAGGAGATGATGGGCACCTGCCCAATAGTAATTAGCGGTGTTCTGACAATATAGGTTTTGGCTGGTTTCTGGTGGATTTAGCGAAGAAGAGAGAAGAGAGAGAAGAGAAGGAGGGAAGAAGAGAGAAGAGAGAGAAGAGAAGGAGGGAGAGGGGGAAGAAGCATGACTCCGTCAGCGCGGGCCTACAGCTTCTCTAGCGTACACACAACACAATTAGTCCTGACAAACCCCTGCAGGACATTGAGGAGAATTAGGCAGGGGTGATGGGCTGGGCATTTAAAGTGCAGGTTGAGTGAGGATTCGGACTCAATTACCCAGACTGAAACAGTGCAAGGTGATGTTCCAGAGCTCATTAAGCATGCTGCTGCTACAGTACGGGGTCACAGAGGTCACCCCATACAAGGATCTTCCGTTCATTAGACACGCTCTCACATGCACATTCTCTGTTTGGATAAGCCCGTGAATTAGGGTCACTGCACATACCACAAACACTGCCTGTAGCTCTTAAAGAATAGAGATAATACAGTAGGTAGTGATTTAATCCCTGCACACTGCTGCTACACTTCAAAAGCGCCGCCGTACCGTATACGTGGCGTGAAGCGCTGCCGAAAGCCACCACGAGGTGGTGAGAAGAGCTGTGAAGGATGTTTGAAAAGAAAATGGTTTGCGTTATCAGCTCGCCTTGTCAGATAGACTGGCAAAATCAAGTTTATTATAGCAGCTCATGAATTACAGAGATGAAGAGTGGAAATGGTTTAAATATCAGGTTATTTTAACAAGGATCTACTCTCATACGACATCACATGTTCTTTCAGCGCTAGCAGAATTAGATTTTGTCTTTGGATGAACGTTAATTAAGAAATAATTCATGTTTCATTAGGGATGTAACGTTAGACTCAACTAGGGTTGGGCGGTTTTACAGTTAAACCGAAAAACCGGGGTTTCTAAAAATAGCAGCGTTTTTTACCAAAACCGTCATAAAACTGGACTTTCTTTTTTAAATATTATTATTATTATTTGTAACATTTAATCACAACGTCATAAATTGCTATGTATAATAAACGCCATAACAGTGTGTGGTTGAAGATGCTATGAAAGTGATTTTTGTAAACAATGTTATTTGTCAATAAATAAACAACCCTAACCCAAACTGTCTAAACATACTATTAACATATGAATGCTATTTAAGTGGGGGATGCTATCTATCATTTATTTAGGGCCATATTTATCTAGCCTACAACATGATTTTCTTTTTACATTTCGTCTGAATCCAAGATAGCGGACACTGAAAATAAATTAATCCTACTTTAATCCTGGTTTAAACTAGGTTGAACTAATCCAGGATTGAGCCTAAACCAGGATTAATTGATACCATTTTGGTGCAACCCAGCCATTAAATTTAGTCTAGATTTTGGTCTTGACCAATGCAAACATATCGACCAACGCAGGATAGGCTACAGTGCCCTCTCTTTCACCTTACGCAAAGATCACCAACAGGGCAAGACCAAATATAGTGCTAGACTACAGCCAACAATACCATGTCTGACAGATTGTTGCAGATATTTGCAGAAATTGGTTTGTTTGAAAAGCCCTCTTCACTGTGGAATGATACACATTGGCTGATTTATAAACAACATAAAAAAGGCAATAGGCCTAAAAGGAGTCCCATAAAAACAATGAGTGTTCCCATTGTCTCAAGCTACAACAGTAAGAAGAAGAACATAAACAGAGGAGTACATGAGGTCAAATGTTGGGCAGGCAAATGGTACAAATGTAAGCCTTCACTCTGTCCAGTGGGATCAACTCAGGACAAATTATTTTGTCGTGAAAGTAGCCTATAGCATGCGACGTTCAGATATTTAAAACAGGTTTCAAAGAGTTCTTATGGAACTTTTTTATTATTACTACTCGATCTTTTCAGTTTGTAAAGCGTCTTTGAGTGTCTAGAAAAGCGCTATATAAGTCTACTGTATTATTATTATTATTATTATTATTATTATTATTATGGAGTCAGCTCACTGTTGCCCCGTCACATACTTGCTAAGACTATAGCCGCTAGACTTCCTCTTCCATACATTTATTTTTTTTTGCATTTAGCAGACGGGTACAAACGAGTGTGTCCTCAAGGCCAATGCACACAGCGTGCGATTTCTGTTGCGCGTCAACATTCCATTTTGAAGTTTGAATGGAAGTCTATGAGAACATCGCATCTCAACACACACGGCCCCGATTTTAATCGCACGGCGAAAATTCGATTCCATTCATTTTGAAGCTAACATTTGCAAAATTTGACAGTGCGACAAAACTTGCACGCCGTGTGCTTTGTCCCATTCAAAATGAATGGAATCGAATTTTCGCCGTGCGATTAAAATCGGGGCCGTGTGTGTTGAGATGCGATGTTCTCATAGACTTCCATTCAAACTTCAAAATGGAATGTTGACGCGCAACAGAAATCGCACGCTGTGTGCAAAAATCAGGCTTGATTTAGAGTTTGATTTAGGCTAATATAATAGCAATCATATTATATAATAATACTACTAATAATAATAATAATAATACAATTTAACTGACGCTTTTATCCAAAGAGACTTACATTGAAAAGAATGCATACATTTTCAGTATATAGCCTACTACTGTGTGGTGAAAAGGGCTATGGCATCCAGATAACCTTCTTCTGAATGATAAGACAGGGCTCCTAACACACACTGCCCTTTCCTGACGACATCATTTCCTCATCAATGAGGGTGAGATACAAATAAACCACACAGGAACATTTCACAATCTCTGACCTATCGTAATGGGTCTGAGGCAAGGATGAGTGCATCCTATTAGAAATAGTCGCAGGAAGCTCATTTGCTCTGTGATAAGCGCTAGTTCTCTCTCTCTCTTACTCTTTCTTTCTCTCTCTTTGTCAAATAATACCTGCCTGAGGTGCCCATCACCAGGAGAGGAGAGGAGAGGATTCTCTCCATCCCTCCCTATCTGCTCTGTGTGAGTGAGAGACGAGAAGTATGGCCTGAGTACCTGCAAGACTCTCAATGAATTCCTTTGATGTTCATTAGCAGCAGTGTGTGTGTGTGTGTGTGTGTGTGTGTGTGTGTGTGTGTGTGTGTGCCTGCGTATGTGTGTGTGTGCATGTGCGATCAGCCACACAGGGAGAGCCACGGGTGAATAAAAAGCTTCATAATGAATTCTGCAAGTCAAATCAACCCCATGCCTCCACAAATAGTAGAACTGTTTCAAGCGTCTGCCAAGGCTTCAGAACTATCTCCAAGTCTAAACCTTAGCTCTCTCTCTCTCTCTCTCTCTCTCTCATCTCTCTCTCTCTCTCTCTCTCTCTCTCTCTCTCTCTCTCTCTCTCTCTCTCTCTCTCTCTCTCTCTCTCTCTCTCTCTCGATCTCTCTCCTCTCTCTCTCTCTCTCTCTCTCTCTCTCCTCTCTCTCTCTCTCTCTCTCTCTCTCTCTCTCTCTCTCTCTCTCTCTCTCTCTCTCTCTCTCTCTCTCTCTCTCTCTCTCTCTCCTCTCCTCTCTCTCTCTCTCTCTCTCTCTCTCTCTCTCTCTCTCTCTCTAATTGGCAGACTTGTACCCAACAAGGACAATTGCTGGTAATTGTACAACAGCTGGCATAAGCTACTACTATTAGCTCAGGGCACCAACTGTTTCATGCCTTACAGCGTGAGCTATGAAGCTATGAAAAGTCCACAAAGACGAGGCTTACGAATAACTCAACAATAACAAGCAACAACAAGTCTCTTACAGACAGTCTCTTTTATCAGATGCATAGTTTGGGTTGGAATGAGATTTGTTGAGCTGTGGACGGGACTGAAGTCTCATCAGGGACAGCTGGTGTCTGTTTGTTTGTTTGGCTTTCTCCACTGCCAACTGGGCCGTACCGGGCCGTAGTGCCCGTACTGACTTTAGCTACCCTTCCTGACTCGGAGCGAAAGGTACTATCTGTGCTACGATGTGACGCTGCAGACCGTTGATTGGTTTGATTGATAGGTGACGCGCCAGACAACGAAATGCGGTAAAAAGTGTATGTCAGAAACGTGATTATAACCCCCGTCTTAAAAGAACCCTATGATCTGATGGCAGCGGCTAATATCACTCTGCCATTCTGATGATCTGGTAGTTTGTAGCCTGCTGCTAATATCACCACAGTAGTGAATGTTCATTTATTTAAAAGATTAACATAAAACAATAAGTAGGGGCTAGTATGACTTACGCATTTAATCTGTCAGCCATTTCTTGGCAAACCATTTCCCTCGCCTTGTTAATTGCGGCAGTATTTCCCTTTTTTACTTTTCACTGTCATTTTCCGGTCTTAGTAATATCCTCTTTTTGACAATTGGCTGCTTCTAACTCCGGGTCACTTGCGGCTTTTTGTTTAATCGAATGTACTAATCAACGTACGTGGAACACCCCCCCTGGTCTCTACAGGTTGTTATGTCATGACACCATAAATGGTAAATGGTAAATGGACTGCACTTATATAGCGCCATTTTTGCTGCTCCAAAGCGCTTTACAACGGCCTCTCATTCACCCATTCACACACACACATTCACACACCAATGTGTCCCTTTAAAGAGACAAATGGGATAAACAACAGCATTAAAGCAGCCTAATTCTTCCCTCGTTCCTTTGGTATCAAACACATTCCTGATTCCATTCCATGCGTTGCAATTCAGCAGTCCTCCTCCGATGTCCTACCTCCACCAGGCTCCTCGTACTGTTGATGAGCCTGTGATCTAAGCAGCACTGAGTCATTGCAGAGAACAGCACATTATCAATATCAATCAGAGCCCTCCCTTGGCTCACAGCATACAAATGAAGTCATCAGGATGGAGAGGCTATCCCCCCGTGTCTCCGCAGTCACGTTGCTGCAGCCTCCCTCAGCCTCCTCAGTCCAAAATTAGCTTTCTGATCTTCTCCTTCAAATATTCTACGAGGAGCCGAATTATGGCAGAAGTGGAAGCAGCTCAGCTCCAGAGCTTATCACGAACGGAGTGTTATTATGAATTTGAGGGATATGAGCTGAACGGAGAAGTCAAAGGGGTAAAATGGATTTTAGTTCAGGGTGTCGCTCGGTGCAAGCGCTGGGGTTAGGCATTTAATGAGCTTTTCTGGGATATGTCAGGTCCACCATCCACCACTTCATTCAGGGAAAAATTATGTGTGAATTTAGGTTCACATAGAGGCACCCCTGTAAGCTTCAACTCATAAAGTAGGCCTACAGCAAGAGCAATTATCAACTGAAAAGGTCTGTGCTTAATCCTAACCCTAACCCAATGACAGTACAGTCCATTGTGTAGCCTAATATTCCTTATTGGAGATAAGGATAGGACAAATATATCATTAAACCTGATATACAAAACACATAACATACCGTGCATTGTCAACACAGACAATTACTATACTGTACACAAGGACCATGCACAAGCATAGGACTCATGAGTAATTAGTGAGTGTTTTCTCTGAGGCAGAGAGCGAAAAAAACCACAACAATGTTCAGTGGAAGCTAACTGAAGCCCTAAGCGTATCGGTAGAGGAAACGTTGGTTTCAAGAGCTTCCTTGTGGCCTACAGTATCGTTCGTTACACACTCAAGTTCTCACACACGTCTACCACAGAGCCGCCAAGCGAGGTTTCTCGGATGCCGCCCCCCTCGCATTCCATCAGGAGTGCAACGCACCGAGGACGTGCAGCGACAGGAACGCCAAACACAGCCGGGAATGCTGGGAGCCAGACAAACATGGGGGGGGGGGGTTCCAGAACACAGATGAACTTTCAATGGAACTTCTCCAAAATTCTGATTCTAGAATTAGAACAACGTTAGTCTAGAACTAACCCTTTCCTGGACACTACTCTAGTCTAGGACTAAATAACATGAACGTTTTTAAATAACTTTATTATCTAACTAACTTTTTATTATCAATAAAAAGCCGCAAAAGAAGATGCATTCTAGTGTAAGATGAACTGTGTCCTGGAAACCGGCCCCCTGAGGAGTTTCGAAGAAGCGCTACTTGAGCAGTCTGTCTTTAGTCTGTCTCTAGTCTTTCTCTCGACACAAACCCTCGCAGTCAACACCCGCAATTCAAGCAGGGGTTGACCCCCCAAACCCTGTGATTCAGTTTGTCCTTGGTGAGCATCTCTCTGTAGAGCATTCAATGTTTGTTTTGGCTGGTAGCAAACTCTTTACATAGCGACACTTCCAAGTGTGTTCTTTTATTTATCGACTTTTTTTATTTATTTAACTTGATGTTGAATAAAAAGTAATATTCATGGTTTCCAACTTTATTATTTGATTAATTAATGCTCCCCACATATATAACAAACACAAAGACTGATGGAAAGGACTGAATGTAAGACCATCATTTTTATGACTCATACAGTAAATATACATTTTTCCCAAGAATTCACAAAACAGAACTGTGATATCAAATCAGATCCCAGTTCAAGTATAAAGTGTGAATTTAAATGTCAAGTTCAACATGCCAACATAGGGATGCTGTTATTATTTGCCATTTAGATAACTAGTTAGCCAGCAACATTCTCTTGTTAAGAAGTTATCTTTCGTTGAAAGGCCATTAGAAAAAGCCTGAATCTCTTCTGAACTCACAGACCTGTCAGCTTAAATGTGTTATACTATAAACTAGTTATGTAATGCATAAACTGCATGCATATTTACTCATTGTAGCTGTTTATGTGCAATGATGACAACTGAGCAATATGTCTGTCTTTTAATTTTTTATTTTCCCATCAAGGATATCTTCATTGATACTGTTCGTGAGTCACTGACTAAACTAATTGTGTTGCTACATATTGAGTGCTATATGATCCTGAGAAAGGCATTCACAGAGTCTGAACCCTCATCCTCCTTTCAAAAAATCCCTCTGTAAAATATTGACAGAATCAACCGAAAGCACCAGACACTTTACTAACCCTAGAAAACTCCCAGGATGCCTTCTAAGGTTGGCAGATCGGCGGTTCGAGCCCCGGCTGGCCACATGTCGAAGTGTCCTTGGGGCAAGACACTGAACCCCAAAATTGCTCCCAGTGAGCGGGCCAGTGAGCGCCTTGCATGGCAGCTTGCCGCCATTGGTGTGTGAATGAATGTGTGTGTGAATGGGTGAATGAGAGGCCGTTGTAAAGCGCTTTGGAGCAGCTTTGGAGCAGCAAAAAAAGGCGCTATATAAGTGCAGTCCATTTACCATTTACCATTCTGCCTTGGCTGACCCCAGCTAGACCCCCAGACACACTAATCCCCATGAGAGGTGGGCCACTTTTGGTAATGTCATTTTTCCAATCTTGTTCTATTCCACATTACTGGGCCTCTTCCATCTGCTTCCCCCCTGGATCCCCGAGGTACGCCCCGCTCAACCTGTTTCATTCAGACGTCCCAGGAGAGGGGGTGTTGTTCACTTTTGGACAGTTCCAGTTCATTTCCCTACCAGATGTCCTAAAGTGCAATGGCAGCAGATTAAAAAGTGACGATTATCATTGAAGGGAGAATAGAGTTTCACACAACAAATCTTCCTTGGTGTGAACTAGAAGCACTGAATGTAGCACGTATACTAGCACTGACATACAGGACGTAACATGTAGCCTACTGTGTCTGCGCATTACTGTCATGGGATCACAAATGAAAAGGAGCATTTTAGCAACTCTGTTGGAGAGTTTGATTCTGAACTGTACTTCTGTACTTCCAGGAGATAAAAGGATGTTTCAATCATCCAGGGTCTCCATCCAGGAGGCATATATTGATTGTGCAGATGAAAGCGTATGAAATCCACTCGACAACCTGAGGGCAATAAAGCAATTTCTCACCAAACCAACTAAGACAGGTACTACCCACAAAGGATCTCAGAGTAAAACAAATAATCTTGCTGGAAATTAATGCAACAGTAATTTTCCACAACGTCTTTCAACCCCTTACAACAGTAATATAAGCTTGAGTGGGATATTGCTTTTCTGGCCAATTCCGTACTCTGTCCCAGACGATTATCCTGTCATAAAGTGTTTAGCTTTCGCCAGTTTTCAAAAAAAAAATCGAATTTCATTCTGGACATGCTGGATCCGAAGACAGACAGAACCCTTCAACTCTCCTGGCAGAAGACGGAACTCAGAAGACCTCAACCCTGAGGCAATTCGAAGGTATAACACACTGAAAGGGGAAAGGAGGAATGTAGGAGAGTTTCGTATGTCCAATATTAAAAAAAGAATTTCCAATGGACCTATCGCTAAACCCCAAAAGGTGACATGAGTCTTTCAGACATCATCTCGACCCTCTCGTTCCAAAACATTCTGGAAGTATTGGAAGTAAATATTATATAACGAAGAGTAAAATATTCAGCTTGATACATAATTACTGTTTTGCATTATACCCCCGCTCTAAAATACTCTCCACGATTAATATTTCATACCCAGCTAGCTCTAACACAAACAGTGAGTAATTGATTGCAGCCCCAGTACAACGTATTCGGGTTATGGCTACCCTGAGGTTCTCATGTGTTGGGTTGATTAAGTCTGGGAGTGGGCCTCCTTCTCCCCCGGCCTCTCTTTTGCAGACACAAAATGGGTAGAATTAGTGCTTGACTGATCGATGCTGGAGGACCTAATGTGAAACACGCCTTGGATGAAAGATTATCCATTAGCATGGGCGTCCACTTTTATGCCTATCAATAATGTATGGACGGAAGCTCCTGTTTTTTTGCTAAATGACCACCTATTTATTGGTTGCCATCGTTTGGCGTTGAGGAAATAGTTAAGCGATATGTAGTGGATTATCAACATCAATAATTGACTCTGCTATGCAGTCACAGTCAGTCTCCTTCAGAGCTAGGGGACAGACGTGATCATTAAGTCAATGGAAATGAGGAAGAACGATCAGCCTGTTATTAGCAGCACAGCAATGTCACATTGCTGGAATGTATAAGGCTGGCTTCGAAAATGTCATTAAGCCCCGACTGAACATTAAATGAAATGATTCCTTCAAACATCTTTACCCGTTTAGAGCACTTAGCTAAGGTACAGCAGGCGAGGCAGCCCTTCAATGGTAGTGCAAGGGGATGTTATTTTAGCCTCCCAATGAAAACAAAGTCCTGCTCTCACTTTGAGTGTCCTCCTGTCGTGCTTCTGATATGTGGGTCTTCAGGTGGCTGTAGAGGCCAATCCTTGATCCACAAATGTTATTGCAATGGGGGCATTTTGTGGATGGTTGTCATGGTAGTGGTAAATGGTAAATGGACTGCACTTATACAGCGCCTTTATCCAAAGCGCTTTACAACGGCCTCTCATTCACCCATTCACACACCAATGGCGGCAAACTACCATGCAAGGCGCCGGCCCGCTCACTGGGAGCAATTTGGGGTTCAGTGTCTTGCCCAAGGACACTTCGACACGTGGCCAGCCGGGGCTCGAACCGCCGATCTGCCAACCTTGCGATCATGGGACGCCGGCTCGACCTCCTGCGCCACAGCCGCAGTAGTAGGAGGAGTCTGTCCCCCTTGGGTGCGTTGCCCTTCCATTAGTTGGCCGTAAAGCATTTGCTTTGCAAGACGAGTATCCTGCATGCGTACGACATGGCCCACCCATCGCAGCTGGTGCCTGGTGATGGTTGTGGCGATGGTGGGGGTGTTGGGCTTCTTTCAAGACCCTGACGTTAGTTTTCCTTTTTAGTGGGCTAATCATGGGCTTTAGTGGGCTAATCATGCCTTCAGTGTGGCAGCCCCCCCACCCTCTGGAACTCTCTACCGAAGGATATCCGCCACTCTCTAACCCTGGACATATTCAAAACTGCCCTTAAAACCCACCTTTTCACCATTGCATTCAACCTTTAGTAGCTGTTTCACTGTTTCTTGTTTTGTATGTTTGTCTCTCTGGCTCTGTTCTGTTTGTCCCATTCCCTTGTAAAGCGACCTTGGTTCTGTGAAAGGCGCTATATAAATGTAAGTTATTATTATATTATTATTATTATTATTATTATTATTATGGGCTATATGGCAAGTAACAACAGATTTATCACAAAAGGGGCCCTCTGTCGTTAACGAACTAAACAAACGTAATGATTCGTAAAAATATGATTCTTTAAAAGTTGCAAGTAACCAATTTAGTATTAGATGACGAGACGATGACGTGGCTTCTGGAGGGGTGTCCAGAAATATAGCCTGGGTGAGCCCCTCAACCAGGTCTCGGGGTGGTAAAAGGGTAGCCCCTCGGCCCCTCGCCTGGTAGAGTGGAGAGGAAACAACAACCTATACGCCGAAGAAGAAGAACCAATTTAGTCCCCCGTGGTTCCTTTGAACCCGATGTGAGATGATATATGAGACGTCAGTGACTCCACACCCCTCTCTCTCTTTCCACATTGCAAGTGATGAGCCAGCCCCGCCCCGCCCCCCACCTCTACTGTGAAGGATTACTGTGTGGAGGAGACCTGGTGTCTACATGTGAGGGGTGATGATGTTACGCAACACGCTCTCTTCCCCCCCTCTTTATCGTAAATAAAACGGCTTTGGCTTCCACCATTCCCCAGGCATTGTGTTCATTCTCTCTTCTGATTCGCTCTCTCTCTCTCGCTAATGCCACAGACTTTTCGCTTCTTGTTCCTTTTTTTTTTTTTACCTTTTTATCTCTCGCTCTATTTTTACTCTCATTCGCTCACTTACAGTGCTTTTCCCTACCGTCTTTTTTCTCTCTTTTTACAATCTAGTTATATCTCCCTTTATCCCTTTCATCATTAGTTCTCTCCCCCTTTTCCCTCCCCCTCTAATTTCTCTCTCTCTCTCTCTCTCACCTAATTTCCTATCACTCCTTCTCTCCCTCATACAGAGCCTCTACCTCATCATCCTTCCCCTCTTAATGTTATCGTTGCGGAGGAGGAAGTTGCAATCCTGATTTATGAGCATGTAAACAGACCCTGGAGGATGATGTAACACGGTGGGTATTTCGCCGTCTGAAGGAAGTGTTTTGTCCCTCTTACGCTAGCTGGAGTCAACACTCACTGCTGTGCTCACGGCCTGGTGATGAATCAGCTAAGTCCTTGATTCAGCAGCGAGTGTCTCCATAAACCTCTTTTCCCTTTGATTTCATTCAACGTAGGCTAGCGCCGCGATATCAAGGCTTACTCCGAAGGCGAGAGGCAGTTGGAGTTTGCTGTGTTGCTCCTTTCCTTTTTTACTTTCTTTTTTTTTTCTTGCGTTTTATTTTTAGACCTACACAATTAGCTGTTTGAGTATTCCCGGCTTTAAAAGGCATTACATGAATGAACAACACTGCCTTGAAAACATGCAATCGATGACTACATACCCTGCTAAGAATGTAACAGTGAAGCACAAAAAGGTACATGAGTATGAATGAATGAATGAATGAATGGTCTTTATTGTCATTGCTATAGTACAGGTACCAAACAACGAAATTTAGGAGGGGGGGCTCCCCTGGTGCTAGGAAAGAAAAAAAACAAAAAAAAAACACAAGAAGGGAAGGAGCTGGTTTACATAAATAAAGGCTATGTACACTATCCACTATACTATACTGTACAGATAGACGACTAGGGTTGTCATATTGCACATAGTGTTATTGCACATGTAATAGTGATCGCAGTGGATGCCGCGGCGGTTAGAGAACAAAGCCAATTTGCTGTACCCACGTTGCAGCTGTAGCTAGGTAGCTAGGTATTCATGAGATACACGACAAGATGTTGTGACTAGGTTTGAGGCAGCAGTGAGGGACACCTTCACCTCTTCGTTGACGTCTGTGTGTGCTACCAGGGGGGGAATAACCAGTAACAACGGCAGCTTGGTCATTAACAAAGCAATGAGACACGGAGGGTAAACCGACAACAGAGGCTCCAGTCACGACAGAGTAAATCCCTGAGAACTGATCAGATCTGTCCTTGAAGTGGAACTGCGTATTTCATTTCCAAACGGATGGCATGCCGACAGCAACCATAGCGAGGAAACCACCAACAGACAGGAACTGGTACTGGTTTTGGAGGCAAGATTGGTTAGACCCGCTAATAACGGGCTCAGATGCCATTCAGTTACCATAGTAACCATGACATCTAAATAACATATCCTCTGATGTATGCACTGACTGTCTCAATCTCGTAAAAAACACCACCGAAACCTGAGAAATTTTCAGTTTTTAACTGAAAATGCGTCATCACAGACAAGCACCCAGGATGTTTCTTCACTCCTGCTGTTCACTACGTCGTTGCTGAGATCCAGATGGGTCTCGGCAGAGTTTACTTTACTTTTATTTATTTGTATAGCACTTATCAAGACAGAACACAAAGTGCTTCACAGTACATTTGGTATGTTTGGTGTACAGCATAACACAGCAAGTAAACAGCCCACAAATAAAATATAATTCATAAAACGTAAACAAGCACTTCACAAAAGCAATGACAAAAACAAATGATAAAATGATAACATCAATACAGATATGAGAAGTAAGAAGAGAAAACAACTTTTGAATAAAAATGCCATCCTATATAGGTGGGTTTTTAAACGTTTTTTTAAAAAGTGGTACAGACCCAGCTAACCTGACAGTGAGGGGGAAGAGTGACAGAGTGACAGAGTGACAGAGTGACAGTTGGAGAAAGTCAAAGAGGGGAAGAGTGTTTTCGATGAACAACACTCTCAACTAACTTTGTCTGAGGCCTGAAGACCGCATTACCTTGCGAAAGTGTAAAGTCTGGACAGAATAAACACCTCTTATTTTATCCCCAATGAAATCAGGCGGGAAATTTCCTTAGGACCTTATCATTTAATTTAATTAATTAATAATTTAATAATAATTTAATAATAATTTTAATTAATTAATTTTGCCATTTAGCAGACGCTTTTATCCAAAGCGACTTACAATTACGAATTACAGGGACATTCCCCCTGGAGTAACTGAGGGCTAAGTGCCTTACCCAAGGGCACACTAGTAGTGGTGTGGCTTCAGGCGGGATTTGAACTCACAACCTTCCGATCCCAAGTCCAACTCACTATCCACTAGTGACTAGACCACCACTACCCCCGGACCTTCTTTCCCTTATCGTTTTGACTACAGAACGTATGAAAATCACAGTTTTCACATACCCTAATAGTAGACATTGATATGGTGGCTGGAGATAATAAATGTGATGTATGTTCAAAAGCGTCTCTTTAAATACGCCACCATAAACAGCAATAGCGATGACAGGCGCCAGGTCACTCTGTAATGAGAAGGAAGGCATTAAACTCCACCCTTCAGCTCAGGAGAGCTGGGATGTGAGCCACAGCTGAAACAACAGGCAGACGCTGGGCTGAGGGGTCTGGTCAGAGCCCTGTCTAGCGAGTGACGGGAACTACAAAGCATGTTGGGCTTTACCCATCATGCAAAGGAACTCGGGTCGCCCTGGGCGGGCTGTGTTCTCAGCTCATCGCCGGCGGCTCTCGGTCCTCTGGGCCGGCACGATGACTTCCATCGGGCAGAGCAAACATTTCCACAGGTTAAAGGCTTAACACTGGAACAGCTGTGCCTTTTTTACCTGCTAAAAGAGCCGCCTCGGGGGTCAAATTTACAATGCTCAAGCTGCTATTTACACACAACGGCCACTAGTTGGCCGCTTGTAAATTAGCCTGGTTCCTACACAGAAAAACAGCTTTATATTAGCTTATCCTGATGTAATTTTGAGAACGTAAGGATACTGGGGTGGTAGAACGCACATATCTAGGGCAAGTCATGAAAGGAGGGTCCTGAAATTTGATCGAGTGCAAAGATGTAACATTTTTCGTTACTCACAGGGGTCAAAATGACCCATCATGGCTGTCCTGGTGTTAATAAGACTGTGACAGGGGGATTAGAACCCTGCAGAGAGTGGCGCACTAGGAAGCTTTTCATTTCAAGCCCCCCCCCCCTTTTTTTACAGGAAACGCTCCAAGTTCAATTCTGGGAAGGACCGTTGTATGAAATCCACACACTCCCACCTCCCAAACTTTAACCAATTTTCTAAACATCCTTCGCCTTTCCCTTTCATCAGAATCAACAACTTTAGCAATCCAACCAATCGGAGTGCTCCAGTGTGTCAATAATGTGTTCCACTACTTGCAGGTCCAAATAGGGTCATGATAGTGGCTAAGAAGCTTTTTAAATTGACAGGGGATGATGGATGTCTCAGAGGCAGAGCTTTATCTCTGGCGCTCTGGCCTTGCATATCATCTCTGACGCTGGAGAATATCAATCATAAATTACTGTGTGGGAACGCTGGGGGGGGGGGGGGGAGGAGTATGGAAGAGCAGCAAGAGATATCCCCGCCTATCCTTCCATCCTTCCGCTCAATAACTTTACATTAGCTTTACATTAGAGAGTAGGGGGGATCCAATCATTTTTGAAAGGTGTTTCTGCAAACAGTGTTTGGTTGTCAAGACATCTACAGTACTGGAAAGAGGGATCATGTTGTCTTCTTTTAGCTCTATACTTCAACAGTTTTAAATCAAACAATTATTATGAGGTTGAAAGTAGATTTTCGGTACAACACTGCCACATTACAACAATGACATGGAAATGCTTTAATGAGAAACATTGATCATTGATTTAATCAATTATCATGTTTGTCAATTCATTTCCTTACTGTTGGGTCACAAGTATAAGACTCAAAATTGAAATGCCCAATCAAATTGGATAAACCCATTGCAATGATTTATTCAGCTTTTTCATTTTCATAATGTCATGCACTCCACAGTGTAAAATGCTTCACCATCCCATTTGAATGTTTCTCTTGACCATGTCAGACCTGTCAATCAAACACTGTGGACTGGATTTTTTTAATGAAGTAGCTAGCTAGTGTAGCGTGTATAGAAAAGGCATAATGCTACAGATTGATGGTCCACCATGTAGCTAAATGTAGCTAACGTAGACCTTTCATTTTATTCACACATCATGACGTTTGTTTGGGAAATGTGAGAGCATTTACTCAAAAGTGTGTGCGTGCGTGAGTGTGTGCGAGTGTGTGTGTGTGTGTGTGTGTGCGTGCATATGTGTGTGTGTGTGTGCGTGCGTGCATGTGTGTGTGTGTGTGTGTGTGTGTGAAAGCATGTATTTTTCCACACATCTGACTGGGCCATGAGGACTGATGACCTGTTCTCATGCTATGGCGCATTCCTCCCATAGCTGGGTCTAAACAGACCAGGGATAACTATAGCAACTAGCATGGAGGGGGCGGGAGTGGGCACATCTAGGTGGAATTCAGTTGGACTGCCACCCACTCCTCTCCCCAGCCACACTACGTAAATCCACTGGGGGACTGAGGCAACTGACATCGGATCTGGGCGGTTAGAAATGTCAAACTGACATGTCATTCTACCAACCGAACCGCCATCAGCACCAGAGGCTGTGAGAAATGCAGCTGGATTTGTTTAGTTGTTAATTTCAATGCTGAGATATGTTCAAGTGACGGCAGAAAAAAGCATAATCTGTTTATTGGTCAAGCTATCTAAGACTTTCCTTGTTATGTCTTAGTTTCAGACTGTGACCATTGCCTTCATGGTGAAACCAAATGTCATTACAATGTAAATGTAGTCCAAGTAAAAATGTAACTTTTAAACAGGCAAAGCATTAATGAGTTGTTGCCCAAGAGTGCTGATTCTATGATAACATTTCCATAATCCTATCAAGTAGAACAGTGCAAGGTATTACTTATATAACTAATAGTACTCACTATCAATAGCACTTTGAATAGTCTCCTTGATGCAACTATCCAATAGCTACTATAATTCACCAATGCAATCACATAATTCACACAGTAATAATAATAATAATAATAATAATAATAATAATAATAATAATAATAATACAGTACATGCATGGGTATTTCCCATCAATCGACCAAAAAATGGAAGGGACACACGTTTGACCAATACATAGAGCAACCTAGCTTCAAAATGCAAAAACAAACAATAGCTACAATGTCTAGATTCTAGAACATACAGTGGGATACAGGAAGGAGGAGTCGGAAGCAATGTGTTGTTCTGTGTTGGTTGACTTGGATGCATCGCCATTCATAAACATTATACCAAAGAAAGAAGTCCTACGTTTTTTATTTTCAAACTCAAGGACGCCATCCTCCTCCATCCATCGGATTTTACCCTCATGAGCTTCTCTCTCCCCCCACACCCCAGACGGACTAATCGACCGCAGCCTGCCCACCTCGCCCAGACACACCATCTCTGGAAGTGAGCGTTTTACCTTCTGCAACATCATTTTGCCATACTTTGCTATGTTGTTGAACCTTGAGTGTGAGCAGGTGCAGAGGCGATCCCTCTGGGGGACTCTCTGATGAATGTTTGGAGGAAGTAGAGCTCAGCACTCCCAACGTTTGATATTGATATTTCAGACCCCCCCCCCCACGCAATCGCCTTGCGTCAGTGACTCTCCCCCTCTGCGATACTTTGATGGGAAGCTCAACAGCTGCTTGTTTTCCACGGCCTTGCCCAGAGGGGGTAGGGGGGGGGAGTTGGGTGGGGGGTGGGGGGGGAGTGGTGAGTTCCACCCTATATGGTTTGAACATCAGGCACCTCCCCCTTTCATTGATCTGCCTTGACCTTGCTTCCTTTGACCTTCACGGCACCCGATCGCGATCGACGCCGGTCCATCTTTTCAGTTGCCCCCCCATCACGTTTCCTAGCACAGGGCTATTTCGTAGAGCTCTATTGATTTTTTTTTACCTTATCAATTGTGAGCCCGAGGGACACTGTTCACATTGTTTACTAGAAGCTGGATAGAGAGGGCACTTACAGAGCGCTTAAGTGGGAACTTCAGGTGGAAGAAGCGGGAGTCGCGCTGACTAATCCGTTTAGAATTACGAGAGCGTAACACAACAATCGATGTCGGGGAATCGTACGGAGTCAACCGAGGGTCATCCCAACTGTTCCATGTAGCGAGCAGCACGTTAAATAGCCTGGAGATACATCCTGGATTTCAGAGTGGTCGGGAACTACAAGGCTAGTGCTGATCTCCAAATGAATACACCCTTGTATCAACACGTGACGTTAGAATTATAAGGTTCTATCTCCATTTCTGTCAAAATTGAGTTTTTTTACATAATCTGATCCATTAGGTGTTTATTAATGCCTGTGTGGTGTTATTTTTTTTAAATGTTGACATGTTTTGGTTAGTAATTCATAAAATACAAAGGTTCCATCTCACAAAACATAATGGAATGTAAAAACTTTGACGCTCAATATCTCTGAACTACCCTAAACGGAGATAGAACCTTATAATTCTAAGCTCACGCCTTGTATCAACAGTCAGTGAAGCTGGAGTGAGTAAAGCATCACACAGGGACTGTACAGCACGACAGGGCCGACCCAAAGTGTACTGGGTGTGATATTTTTCTTTCACACCATTTGTTACCAGCACGGTCAACTGGGTAACTGGGTGGGATTCTGACAGCTACATCGTTGTAGCCTGATGGAGTGTTATCTCTCTCTTGATTTCAGATATCAGCCTGACCTTACTGCTGATTGAAACAGTTCAGAGTCTAGGGGTGCGGAGCAAAAGTGATTTGTAGAGATTGGATCAACCTTCAAACAGTCAGAAGGACCGAACCACACCACCAGTATGTTGCTTGGTCCAGCTGTAATTTTAAGTTTCCCAAGAGCTAGTTGATTTGCTGGCGAGACAGATAAGTTAAAGTTAAGTGAAACAGAATGTGAACTATTTTCCCAATCCGGCTGGGTCATTCTAGCACGACAACCTGTCTTCACATCCTTGCTTGCTCATTATAAGACAGATCAGCGTGGACAGAGCTGCACTGTCTGTCATAATACAATCAGGTCAGCGCAGCTTGGCTCGGCTCAGTAATGTGAGAAGGATAACAGTGACAGAAGAGCTTAAGTAATGAGGCCATCACTTTCATGGGATAATAATATGAGATAGTAATACGGGTAGCGTTGCAAGTTTGTCATGTTGTCGTTGGACATTGTTTCAAATGACTGGAGCTGGAGCGGGCTGGTATATGCTTCATCTAAAATGCATATAGTGAGTGGTACAACGACGAAGACTTGCTGTAGTGTTTGGGAGCCTATCCATGGCACTGGCAGTGACCCCTCCATGAGATACTCTGGGAATGCGTCTCCTCTGACCTCAGTCAGTAAGCAGTGTGAAACAAGATACACCTCCGACCACCTTGGGCTGCGTTCCAACACTAGTATGATCTGAGGCAGCGTTCCAACACTAGTATACACTGATCTGAGGCAGCATTCCAACACTAGTATACACTGATCTGAGGCAGCATTCCAACACTAGTATACACTGATCTGAGGCAGCGTTCCAACACTAGTATACACTGATCTGAGGCAGCGTTCCAACACTAGTAGGCTATACACTGATCTGAGGCAGCGTTCCAACACTAGTATACACTGATCTGAGGCAGCGTTCCAACACTAGTACACACTGATCTGAGGCAGCGTTCCAACACTAGTACACACTGATCTGAGGCAGGGCTTGAAGCGGAATGCAAAAAAAGCTGGTACTTATTCCAGGGTCCCCACACCTTCTGAAACATCAAATTCAAGCACCTTTCAAGGACTTTCAAGACTCAATTCCCTCAAATTCAAGGACCCAACACAGCATAGTTTGAGACAGATCTAGATGAGAATTTATATAATAGGGACTATCCGCTCACAGACAACAACAACAACAACAACAACAACAACAACAACAATTAAAAAGAGAGGCTTGAATGTGTGAACACTAGATGGTCTCTTGCCTTCTCTATCACAGCACAGCAAAACAATATGTTGTGAAATATGTGTAAAGTTAAGCAATACAGAGACTTATTTACTAGTTGACGAGCTAAGTAAAACATATATTTATTTATTTTAAGTAAAAATAAATAAAAATATTGGAATATATATATATATTTTAGAGAGAGAGAGAGAGAGAGAGAGAGAGAGAGAGAGAGAGAGAGAGAGAGAGAGAGAGAGAGAGAGAGAGAGAGAGAGAGAGAGAGAGAGAGAGAGAGAGAGGGGGGAATTCAAGCACTTTCAATGGCCCCTGTCTATTTTCAAAAGCTTTTAAGACCGTGATTTTTTTCTATCCGTTATCTCTGTGAGTGAACGGGTGCTCCTTTGTTGGATTCAGGGTCAGATACACAGAATATTGTAGGCTATGTTAATTATCTGAGGTTGGGAAACATGGCATCAGTTATGAAAATGACATTGGGAACCTTTTAAGAACTGTTGCAAGCGTCACCCTTCAATGCCTTGTTCCCAAGAGATGATTTCTAGCGGAAGAGACAGGCCTATCGAAGGGCGTCGAGAGAACAGAGAGAAATGTGTCTTAGAGTGCCAAGACTCAGCCTAAGAACTGTTCAGTCCAATTAAGTTTGAGGAGATTCAAAGTCCCCTCCAAGACAAATATGGAATTTTGCTCTGGTGCTAACGCAATCATGCAGATCTAACGAGGAGGACAGGTGGGCTAAACTGAATGAAATGGGAAGTTGTAAGGACTTGAAACTCTGGGGATCGCGTTTACTTTTCTCTGCTGTTTCTTTTCTCGACCAATGACAGTTCCAGGTTTTGAAAAACACGATGTTGTTTTTTTGGCCCGAATAACACAAACAAACCTTCTTCTGACTTGCTTTTTTTTCTTCTTTTTCTTCCGAGTTCTGACTTGTTTTTGTTTCTGAAAACCGTGCAGAGAAAATTACTGCACACAATAGGTAAATTGCAGCCCTGCGGAGAAGTGGAGAAAACCACTTGCTGAGAAGAATGGAGAGAGACTGCTTGAAAACTCACCTCAGTTACTATCAACAACTGTTTGACTCCACACGCCTTAGTAGAATACCATGGGCCTATATATATATATATGTCCAGAAATGAGCCCGACCTTGCTGTTGTCACCTGTTTTGTGTATTTGTAAGCGTTGATGCCAATACTGCTCCATACAGGGTTCCTACAAGTTTCAAATCTAAGACCTTTTTAGACCTTTTTTAGACCTCTTTGAATATAATTTTAGACCTATTCGCAACACCATATGATAGCTTTTTGTCATCCGCCAATAATTTCTCCCGGGGGCAGCGAATTGGCATTTTTTGGGTTACATTCATGAATGAATACAAACAACGCAAAAGAACAGTGGAACACAGTCTCTACAACAACAACATGAAAAGAAGAACATAAATAATGTTGATTGCAAGAAGTTTAAAAACTCACCTGGTTAAACTGGCATGCAGAACCTTCACTGGTCTCTCCTCACACCTGACCTACAACCACTAGACACAGCATGTTCAGAGGTCCACGACAGCCCTGGATGACTGGAGGCCCAGGAGGTGTTGGTTCCCTACAGGGGGAGAGGCAGAGAGGGGGGGACAGGTGTGAGCAGACTCCCCTGGTGAGCATTGAGGCTGGTTCAGTGGAGAGAGGAGGAGGAGAAGAGTGAGAGAGAAAGGTGGAGAGAGAGAGAGAGAGAGAGAGAGACAGAGAGAGGGGGAACAGGTGTGAGCACTGAGCAGACTCCCCTGATAAGCCTTGAGGCTGGTTCAGTGGGGAGAGGAGAGTGTGAGAGAAAGGTGAGTAAGTCAGTAAGTACAACTTTATTTCTATAGCGCCCTTCTCAGCACGGATGCACAGGGTGCTTTACATCAAAAATTAGGGATAAAATGGGTGAAAAGAAAGGCGCAATCAAACATCGTCAAAAAAGATTAACAAAAACGGAGGAACACCCCAAAGGGACAACATAAACAGGAACATAAGATGGCTATAGGTGACTACCGGCCTGCCTAAACAGGTGAGTCTTTAATTGACAGATTAGTGAGAGAGTGAAGCAGAGTAAGGTAGAGAGAAAGGAGGTTGAGAGGGGGAGAGAGGAAAGAGTGGGATAGGAAAGAGACAGGAGGGAGAGCAAAGAGAGGGGGAGAGAGCGTGCACGAGAGAGAGTGTTGGAGTGTCTGTGGAGGAGTTGGCACGGGTTGCCAGACTCCATGTCCAGGCAAGGCTCCATGTGTGTCGAGAGAGAGAGAGAGAGAGAGAGAGAGAGAGAGAGAGAGAGAGAGAGAGAGAGAGAGAGAGAGAGAGAGAGAGAGGGGGGGCGAGACTAGGCTGCTCAAACACATTAAGTCAACAGAAAAATAACCTGTACAGGTGGCCCTGTACACTACACACTGTACACTACACACTGTACACTACACACTGTACACTACACACTGGCCCTGTACACTACACACTGTGATTTTATCAAAATCCAGGTGTAAGCCTATACAGTATTATTTGAATCATTGGAAAAAAAATCACTGATGGTAGTGGAATGCTGATTTAAACGCTGGTCATGTTTGACCCCAAACCTAGAAAGCATATTCAATTGTAGCCGAATGATGACATAACTTTCACTTCTGTCTTTCCTAAAATACAACACTGACACTATAAGACTTCAGTTAGACCTCAAGTCAGCAAGTGTGTGTATCTTTCGTTGAACAACACTAAACACAGCTGTATGCTACTTGAGCTGATTCCTAACTGAATTCTCCCCCTTGCTCTACTTTCACGTTTCAGCTGCTGTGCTTACTTTGCAACGGCTCACGCTGAAACATGCACCCCACATTTTTGGCTCATCCCTGGAGAAAATAATAGGCCTAACTAGAAAATAAATTAATTTGCGAGTCATCAGGGCCGGACCGGTGTCTTGCCCAAGGACACTTCGAAATGTGGCCAGCCGGGGCTCGAATCCGCCGATCTGCCGACCTTGCGATCATTAGACGCCGGCTCTACCTCCTGCGCCACAGCCGCCCATGAGAACGTCATGGTTTGATTGGCGTAGAGTTTTGTTGGGGTGAGGGGGGGGGCTCACAAATGTTTGGTCCTCCCAAAGGAGGCTTGACAAAAACAGTTTGAGAACCACTGCTGCAGACAAACAAAGATTGTAGCAAATGCAACCCCCAGAAGACAAACAAAATATAATCATTAGATCTCGTGTCTGTGGAAACAGGTTAAATACTAATGATGCAGCAAAAACATCCCCAAACAATCTCAAAAGTTATTTCTTCTGCATCATCATGCCATCTCCAAGCGTTAGCTGACACACATTGAACAAACACCAGAGGACAGCAGCAGTGAATCTCTCCCCCCCCCTTACCCAAGAGGACTGTTGCTTTTTTTCCCCCAATAGCATTGTTGAATCCTGATTGTCCTGAAAAAGCGATGACTCCCCTGATTTCCCAGAACAGTGGGAAACCACTCCTCTTTTGACCTCAATGTGTCTCCATCTCCAGACATGGAATCCGATGTCACACTGTTGTTCACTAGCCCCGGAGCTAGCAGATTGAACTTTGTTTTATTCTAACGACTTCTATCAATCTAGAAGTCGAAGTGCTCCATTTAGAAAAGAACCGGACCTATCAGCATTTTCCCCCTGAGAAATGAGGGGCTGGTTGGGTAGTTTGGATTCTGAGCGATGAGGTACCTCTGATGGAGTTGAAGACATAAGCACAAAAAAAACGACCTTTTCACAGCCCACTCACTCCAGTGGACAAACTGCTATATAAGGCCCTGTTCACAATGTCCACAGCGAGTGGGACTGAGCGCTGGCGTACTGGAGAGACTGTCTGGGCTGGGCTGGACTGGGCTGAAGGCCTGTTTACACTGAAGACTTTTTTTATTTTTCCCTTTTTAAGAGGGTCCGGTTGCTCAACATGACTCTGGTCCTTAATGCAGACTCCAACACTAATATTTATTGGCGGCTTGTGGTCTGAGGGAAGGAAGTGTGTGGAGGGTTTGCACTGAGAGGGCATGTCGCACCCCCCACCCCCCCCCCCGAGAGCCCCCCCCCCCCCGAGAGCCCCCCCCCCGCACCTCACCAGGGGGTCACTTCCGGGGCGGAAAGAGGCTTCACCCCTTCCACCTTCTGGTAAGGATATGCCCCGCTCACCAGGTGGTGCTTCTGGGGTGTGTGTTGAGTGTTATAAATACATGTGTGTGTGTGTGTGTGTGTGTGCGTGCGTGTGAGTGCTTGTGTGTGTGTGTGTGTGAGAGAGAGAGAGAGAGAGAGAGAGAGAGAGAGAGAGAGAGAGAGAGAGAGAGAGAGAGAGAGAGAGAGAGAGAGAGAGAGAGAGAGAGAGAGAGTGGAGGAGGGGGTCATTGTTGTGTATTGTGGGGCTAGGTGTTGCTGTAGTGTTCTGCTGGGAACTCTATTTCCAGAGTGTTCTGGAGGGCCTCTCTCTCTCTCTCTCTAAGAGAATGTGAAGAGGTGAGGTAGAATGTGAAGATGTCAGGTGAGGTAGAATGTGAAGATGTCAGGTGAGGTAGAATGTGAAGATGTCAGGTGAGGTAGAATGTGAAGATGTCAGGTGAGGTAGAATGTGAAGATGTCAGGTGAGGTAGAATGTGAAGATGTCAGGTGAGGTAGAATGTGAAGATGTCAGGTGAGGTAGAATGTGAAGATGTCAGGTGAGGTAGAATGTGAAAACGCGGTTTGAGGTTAATATCATGCTCAGGCTTCTGTCCAGCTGGGCATAATATTTCAGGTGAGTCAGAGCCGGTCTGTGTGGCTTTGAAAGTGGACCTCATTAACTCTCACTGCTTCTCCCTGCAACAATTTGGCTCTAACAATATGGCAGGATGACAAAATCACACTGTATCACGCGCCATGATAGTGGTGTGTTGTGTTAGTTGTTCCGCAGCAGATGTCGGGGATAATAACAGGTATGACAGGGCTATGCAGGCTGCTATGCCGCAAGTGTCAAGAGGACACAACAGCAGCACTCTCGTCACCAACAAAAGCCCTGTCTGCATGACTAGAAGCAGTGGGTACCTTGTTACTTTGTGAGGTGATCCCACCCAGACCCCTTTATAAAGCATACAGGAGGTTTGTTACTCTGTTACGTGAACCCAGACTCCTATAAAGTATGAAGGCGGGTTATGGTTCCTCTTCAGACCCAGACTTGACACAGATCTGTGCACCAGAGCAGTGGAGGAGAGTTCCTGGGCTGGGAATGTGTGCGTGTGTGTGTGTGTGTGTGTGTGTATGTGTGTGAGTGTGTGGTGGGGGAGGGGGGAGGCAGGCAGTTCCCAGGACGATAGCAACCAAGAGTTCACTGTGACCTTTCCAACCGACTGGAAACTCGACGGCGCCCAGAATTCTTGCGCTGTCTTCGCTGCACAACACTAGTGTTTCTGACGGGTTTGTTTTTGTCTCGAATGTAGCAGCAAAACAGCATATTTCCATAACGAAGGAGCCATATAAAGAGTTTTTTTTGGGGAAAAATGATCTTGAACTGGTAGGTTTTAAAACAGAGTCGTAAAAAAAGCAACGTCTTGGGGCAAGGTTGCCTGGAAACAAGCCAGGCCAAATCTTCCAAGCCAATCAAAACAGTTCTCCGCCATTCCGTTTCCATAATAGTGCGGACACATTATCTCTAATGGCATTCAAGGAAGCTCTACAGCGGCCTGGTCAGGCATTCGCGAGTGAGTGATTCATAGTTGGGATAGCTTGGCAGGTCGCAGAGGGGGAAGTCAAGGGAAGGGATAAGACACCCAGCCAGCCCCCTATTAGTCATGATGTCATTCTTTTTCCTGTTGGGAGAGTCAGAGCCGAGAAAGAGGCTGAGCTGATCCAGGAGCCCAGGGCTTGCATCACATGCAGATAGCGTCACCTGCTATATTTAAATCTGATCCAGCAAGTGAGTAACAGAGGGAGAGAGAGAGAGAGAGAGAGAGAGAGAGAGAGAGAGAGAGAGAGAGAGAGAGAGAGAGAGAGAGAGAGAGAGAGAGAGAGGGCTCTAACTCATCCACTCTAACACCTAGAAGGTTCCTCAGTCTGGCCATTTGAATGACAATAAATATCAAACGCATCTCATCCTCCGTCTCGAACCTCCATCCCTCCGTTTTCTTTATCACAATTAAGGCAAGGCAGTACGCATTTTTTTGTTTGTTATATATTTGAGATATGGAATTTGACGATACCGTCAAAACCTAGGAGTTGCTAGGCAGCTTTTGCTCCTCTCGTGTGCTAACACAGTTTAATTTTTACATTTACATTTTACATTTTTGGCATTTAGCAGACGCCTTATTCCAAAGCCACTTACAATCAATACATTTGACAAAGCAAGTGAATCATCAATCCACCAGTCGTAGCAGGAAGAGTAATCTAGCTCATTGGCAGTCTCCGTGATAGAAGGATTATATATATTTTTATATATAGACACTGGAGAAACATAGAAACAGTACAAGGGGGGCAGTAGAAGTTTTAGGGGACACAGTAAAGGGGAAAAGCGGGTGTCTCAGGAGACGCAGTGCTCGGGTCTCCCCTCTGTCTTTCTCGGCTTCCCCATCTCTCTCTCCATCTCCGCCACATCCTCTTCCTCTCAATCCTCTCTTTCTAATCAGTGGGGTCTACAGACACACATCTCAGGGGGGGGGGCAGTTGGCTCCATATCAACGATCTCCAGGGAACAAAAGGGAAACTCTTAATTGTCTTGGTGAGGGCAGCCACCCGTGGCCGTGTGCTGTGAGGCCGGTACAGCGTTTATGGGTGGCACTAATTACAGTTTGGTGGAGTCTCCAGCTTCAGACTCCAGCCCTGCACAAAGAGAGTAATGCACCACTGTTTCAGATGATAAACCCAGAGCAGACACTAATTCCCTGGGCAGACAGAACCAGCGCAGTGTGAACTGGTCATAGTAAATGGTAGGCTAAACGGACTGCACTTATAGGCCTATAGTGCCTTTATCCAAAGCGCTTTACAACGGCCTCTCATTCACCCATTCACACACACATTCACACACCAATGGCGGCAAGCTAGCATGCAAGGCGCCGGCCTGGCCCGCTCATTGGGAGCAATTTGGGGTTCAGTGTCTTGCCCAAGGACACTTCGACATGTGGCCAGCCGGGGCTCGAACCGCGGATCTGCCAACCTCCCGATCATTAGACGCCGACTCTACCTCCTGCGCCACAGCCGCCCCTCATAGGGTGGTTTTCCCCGGTCTGAGCTGGATCAACCACCCCAGACCTTCTGAAACATCAAATTCAAGCACCGTTCAAGGACTTTCAAGACTCAATTCCCTCAAATTCAAGGACCCAACACGGCATAGTTTGAGACAGATCTATATGGGAATGTATATAATAGGAACTATCCACTCACAGACAACAATTAAAAGGAGAGGCTTGAATGTGTGGACACTAGAATCTAGACCATCTGATGGTCTCTTGCCTTCTCTACCACAGCACAGCAGAACAAGAGACAAGACTTATTTACTCGTTGACGAGCTAAGTAAAACATTTTTGAACATATATATTTATTTTTTTAGAGAGAGGGGAATACAAGCACTTTCAATGTGTATTTTCAAAAACTTTTAAGACCTTGATTTCTTTTTCTCAAATTTCTTTCAAGGATTTCAAGGACCCGTGGGAACCCTGCCACCCACTCCTGAGAGCAAGCATTTAACTTGTGTGAGGCCACCATGAGGCAACCTAATGACTGTTGTGTGATGTAAGCTAGTCAGTGACTCTGGTGACATAAGAGTTACATTTATACAACAACAGGCGACTGTAGTGTAGCACAAATATAGGCTAGACATTCTTTTGAGTGTGCCATGATTTACATCACTGCAATGTCATCTATGGAGGTAGAGCCGGCGTCTAACCTGGCTGGCCACGTGTCGAGGTGTCCTTGGGCAAGACACTGAACCCCAAATTGCTCACAATGAGCGGGCCGGCGCCTTGCATGGTAGCTTCCCGCCATTGGTGTGTGAATGTGTGTGTGAATGGGTGAATGACAGGGCAATTGTAAAGCGCTTTGGAATAAGGTGCTTTATGTGCAGTCCATTTACCATGTAGTTCAAAGTTACCTCACCTCAACAATATTATGCTTTTGAACGTGATGAGAGATCCAGAATTAAGATGCCTACACTAGACTGTGGCAGAGAATCCGAAGCCAAAGTGTTTATCATTGACCAGCTGTGTGAGAATTGTGGGTAATGTTGAGACTACTCCAATGGAAAAAACACAATGTGTTCTCAGTTATCACAGGTATCAGTTGCAGTTGGGAACTGCACTGCAACCACTATGCAGTATGCACTAAGTGGGTTTCGTCAAGGATAATCAGGACATCGATTTCTTTGTCCCATTTTCCAATGTTTTCTAGAGGTTTGGCCGTGCAATCTATCATGTCCAGAACTTGGAGGTTGTTTGTTCAGTGTTTCCCCTACAATAGGCTTTAGAATCAGGCTTTATGGTAATACCACCATATATTTACAGTACATGGACAGTGGATTGAAGCATTGGAACAAACCCTCACTCATTGGAAATGTCCGTTTTTTTATAGATGGACATACGATTTTTTTCAGGTGAGTATGACTGCATTGCCCACAGCAACCCAATATTCAATTAGAATTATGTTATTAAAATGATATGGATCAATTTATACGTCTTATTAAATTATAAATACTCTGGTTGTTATGTTCGCCTTTTGGTTGACAGCAAAAGATGGAGAGAAGAGGATAGAGAGGGAGAGAAGGAGAGAGAGCTGGATGGTGTTGGCACATCAGACAGAGAGAGAGCAAGAACCAGGTGAGAAAGTGGACAGGTAGTCAAGACCACATAAGTAGCATAGGGCAGGAGCCCATCTCCTGTTTCCGTAGTGTGAGGTGGCTTGATTTACAAGTACACCCCCCTGGACATGACGCTGGTATGTCGCAGGGTCTTACCCCCAATCCAACCCTTAATGGTGAGTTATCTTCACCGAGGGGGGGGGGGGTCCAATACACACACCCACCCACCCACCAGTGCAACAATGTCTAGCTTCCTCCTTCCCCAGCGAGCTGCTTATTTCAGTAGTTTTTGTCGTCGTGTAGCCTAGGCCTCACTCACACTCACACACACACACACACACACACACACACACACACACACACACACACACACACACACACACACAGGGAGGCTTCAAAGAGCGCCAACTCTGAGGCTTTCACAGGCACACCTAGCAGAGCCAGAGCCTAGCAGAGCCTTGGTGTCAGTGTGTTGTTGTGTCTCAGCAGGTAGGGGGCCTGAATGAGTGCCAGGATCATGAGGTAGCATTTCAGAGGTAAACACACGGTCCAGCCCTTCCTCCTGTTGGGACATGTGGGCCTATTGAATCAGCAATTTCTTTGGTATGTTACTTTTTCCAGTAATGTTTCTAATGTCCTAATAGAAGGAGCTAAAGACATGTACAGTAGATTGAGATGAGAGTGATAGCCTACATGATCAACAGACAGATTCTATTCCCACGTCTATTATGTTGTATAATTGCAGTGAGAGTCATCGATGTTTCATCACATTGTCTGTTTTAAAAAAAAAGAAACGCACCACAAAGTGTTATCTAACAATAATAGACATGAGAATAGACACCTTCCTGGGAAAAACACCTCTCTACCTCTCATCTCTCCTGCACTTCTCTCACAATAGTTAGCCTAGCCTACCACTCAAGGTGTAGGGATCTTATCAGGCTCACCACCCTCAAGTCACCATCCCAAAAGCTTGCACTGTTTTCAGCCACAACTCCTTCAGTTTTGCTGCAGCAAACGATTAGACCACATTTTCAAAAATAAACTTCAACAGGTCATAGTTGGCTGTTGTTCCTGCCGATTGCCCCCCTCCCCCCACACACAGGCGCATACACAGACACACACACCCCCCCCCCCCCATCTTATCACACATAGGCTAGTTGAATGTGTTTTTATTTGTCTTATCTTCACTGTCTTTGCCATTCTCATATTGTATTGTTTTGTGTTGACCCGATGGTGTATTTCTGTAATGTTTGTTTATATTCTTGCCGGGGCCTCTTGGCCAGATCATCATCGTAAATAAGAATTTGTTCTCAATTGATTTTATCTGGTTAAAATAAAGGTAAAATAAAAATAAATAAACAGTCCCTAAGTATGAGAGTAGTTTGAAAAGCGCACTTTGAATTCTAGATCATTTACCAAGGGTGTGGTATTGAACCCCCACATAGTGTTACCAGGGCCCAGTATGGCAAAATGTTTAAATAGCATAGCCTATTTAAATGTATACTGTACAGGCCTACCCCTAGATTTTGATGATAAATCATATAGAAAGTATAATGAGGTAATTACAACTCTCTCCTTTCCATAACCCAAACTCTCACCTAGAGACACCCACACACATCCATGTTAATGTATACTAACCACACTGAAACCTAGCATCATATTTCTCATACTTTGCATGTTTATCATCTAAGCTGGATATGTGTACACAGGATACACTTTGATAAAGCTTATTTTTTATTTTTTTTATCTTGACTTCTTGTTCGCTCATGCCTCACTCACACAATGAATCAAGTTTGCATGGCCTCATGTAGCCTAAGAACTAGCCTACCACAGACCAGCTGGCACTCAGCTTAGAAAAGAAACATTCTTCTTGTGTCACTCACATTCCAAGATGTTTACTCGTGTCTGATGAATGACATCGAAATGTTCTGTGCCTAAAACCTTTTAACAGAAAACTGCTTTAAAACTGACCTCGCTTGACAACGAGTTTGACCGTTTCCCCAAAAAAGACTCAAGGCGTTCAAATTAGTGACCTATGAGGTTTGAATGAATGATCTTTATTGTCATTGTACGGGCACAACAACATTTAAATGCGAACCCTAGGTGCTCACAATCAACACTGTCCTAAGTTAATAAAACACAGTCCTAAGATAATAAAATGAGACATAAATAGACATAAATAAGGGGGATATAAATAGGGGGATAAGTAATCGGTAGGAATCTGAGAATGTATCTATTATGTAAACTTTTATATTGTATATAGTATATATCCTATTCACATGGTTTCATCTCAAATAACGTCAGACTTCCCAGACATCCCAAGATCCCTTTCATTGATGACACTCGATCAACAAGTCAACTCAGTGACTCATTAGCAACGTTAGCGCCGCCTGCCCCACCACTCCACTCCAACAACCCCTAGTGGTGGAAGTGCTTGCCAGTTGAAATGTGACACGAGGTCCGGATCATAAGAGAGGTTGAGATGGCAAGAAAACAAACTAACACTCTTAGCCCTGGACAGACACACCAGGGCTATATCAGGAGAGTCAGCCAGGGAGTGACCAAGCTAGGCTTGCTGTCTGGAGGGGATGTCAGGCCAAGATGATCGTGTGTGACTGTCTGTCTGAGTAGGCGGAGAGCCGTACTGAACTTGGTGGAGGAGGGGGGGGGGGGTGAATGGAGGTTGTTGAGGGGGGTGGAGGAGTGAGTGGGTGGCCTGAGGGCCAAACTATACCAACACCATTACGGCACCATACCGTCTCGTAACGTCAGCCACAGTTTAACAACTTCCCGGTGACCTGAGACTACATGCTAGGCTACATCTCATGCTAAAGCAGCAGTTCTGCAAAGAAGTGAAACTCGCTCGGAACAGCATAGTTCTACCATTTAGCCTAGCCTAAGTCTATTTTTTCCTCTACAGCGAGAGTGTTTCAGAAGCGTAGGTGAAGAGAAATCATCTGCAGAAACTTGAAACATTGCTAAAATCACACATTGCACACATTAAAAGGTTTGGTGTCGCATGTTAGGCTTGTACTAAAAAGAGATAAACAGTGTTTATTGTTGACGTCGGTATAGGCTACTTCAAATAATTGATTTTGCAGATTAGCTGTGGAGGTCTGATTGATTTGATTTGGATCTCTTTTCCAAGAGTCCATAGGTTTGAACAATATAGCCTCCTGTTAGGAATCTGTAGCCGAAATTATCTTCAGATAGCTTCACTTTATGAAACTTACTATAGATATATTGATATTGTCTTCAGATCAATGTTTGTGGCAGTTAATCTCATCTGGCTGTTGGTGCAGCACCTTGAACACTGTGTTAACAGCACTATGACGGTACACTCTCGTTTCGTTGTTGGTGTAGGCCTATTCAGTGTGGGGAAGAGGGGAAGAAGTCCTTTTAGAACTACAAGAGCTAGACACGTTTTGCAGTGTGTGCCCCCCCTCCCCCCCTCACACACACACACACACACACACAGTGGTATTGCCAAATGAATTCCACTGAACACATGGAAGGTCAAAGTGAAAGAAGTAACTGAAATCTCTAAAAAATATTTTTCAAAAACACTGCTATTCAACCAGTTGGCATTTGATCAACATCTAGGCTACCTGGAATGCAGTGCCAAGCTCAACAACAGGTTGACATATGAACACATTCAGCAGGTCTGTGGGGGAGACTGCTGTGCTCCTAATGACAGGTTTGGCTTCGCTACACCGAGGGAGGTTATTTTTCCCTGATGTAAAGAATGCTCTGATCTGAGCCTCGCATACACGTATACACACACACACACACACACACACACACACACACACACACACACAGATGTGTACATGCGTACATACATACACACAAACACACAAACACACGTACAGGGCATATTACATACTGTACACCCTTACACACATGTACACCACACACACACACACACACACACACACACACACACACACACACACAACACACACACAACACACACACACACACACACACACACACACACACACACACACACACACCCCTGTGAGTGGGTGCTTGAGATGAATGTGTGTGATAGCAGTCAGGCATGTCAGAACCCCCTATCTGGGTCATCTAATCTCCCCTCAGCAGGAGTCGGTTCAGGATCAGCTTGGTAAACAAGTCCAACAGCAGCAGCAAGGTATGTCTGAGACTTTATCTGCCCTGCCAGTGACGGGGCTATTCTTAGCCACCGGGGCC
Source organism: Nansenia antarctica (assembly GCF_963989245.1). Lineage (NCBI taxonomy): Eukaryota > Metazoa > Chordata > Actinopteri > Argentiniformes > Microstomatidae > Nansenia > Nansenia antarctica. The sequence goes on along the minus strand of NC_137684.1, from coordinate 26,207,052 downwards.
CGGCTGGTCAGGTCAAAACATGGGCACAAGAACGCCACTGTGAAAATCCCTCAGGAATGATACTGATGCAGTCGTTGGAACGGAAGGAAGCAGTGTTTCCTTTCCTCTATGTTCATTCAGCCGTGGATCAGCAAAATCATTGCTGTCACAGCAACAAATAAACCCGCTTTTATGACCAAACATTGCTTGCTTGCGATTGGATTTTAATCCGTCGCACCAATGCAACGCACACGTTTTGTGTTACAATCGAATCATATATTCATTATGGATTAAATGTAAACGCAAAACACATGTCAGCACAAGATGGCAGCGATACAACAGCTGGAGATAGAAAACATGCAGGGATGAAGCTGCTTCTCCCATGTCTTTTTCATGCTCGTTACTTCAGACATCTCTGAGTTCCTCCCCACGGGAAGACACAGGAAGCTGGGACAACTGAGAGGTGGAACCCATCGGGCACTCCAACAACCATCAGACCTACACTGTGTCAAACTAGCACGTCCACTTCGGCAGTAGAACGTCTTTAAGAACAGGGTTCCTACAAGTTTCAACAAGTCAAATTTAAGACCTTTTTAAGACCTCTTTGGATATAATGTTTTACCTATTCGCGACACCATATGATGATGGTTTTTGTCATCCTTATAAATCGGATTGCTGGATTTTAGACTTAAAGGCTTTTTAAGACCTGCGCGAGAACCCTGTCTATGACAAACAGAAAGGAAAGGATCAAGAAAAGGCTTTTCATGACATTTCAATGGAGGTATGCAGTACCAACGGAACATTTGTACTGTCAAGCACGAGACAGTATGCCCTTCTTTATGACCATGAGTAGATCTTTAATCAAGTTCTCCAGCCAAATTCCCAAAAGGGAATTTTAAAAAGTTGGAAGGAATTCCAGCTCCCTCCACAGATGTGCATCTTATTCAGCCACTCCTTTGTCGCATTGGCCGTATGTTTTGGGTCATTGTCATGCTGGAAGACCAATCCACGACCCATTTTCAGTGTCCTGGCTAATGATCTCGCCTTGTGAGTTATCGATGATCATGAAAAAGGTGAGGGATCAGCCCAGAAGTACATAGGAGGAGCTTGTCAATGACCTCAAGGCAGCTGGGACCACTTCATTAAAAGGCTCTTAAAACATTTAGGCCGAGACCTCGCTTTTAGACTGTTTAGACAGGCCGTCAGTCAATTTTAGCCTTCTTATTGTTCCTGTTTAGGTTCTGTTTATGTAGTTTCCCTTCTGTTTTTAATCATTGATGTTTTCGAATTTGCACTTTTTAATATTTGTATTTATTTTATATGTAAAGCACTCTGTGCATCATTGCTGGGAAGGGTGCTATATAAATAAAGTTTTACTTACTTACTTGCTTGCTTTGTCGGATGCTCTTAATGTTAAATGTCTCTACTACACTCATTTCCGTTTTCTTTTTTTGGGCCTATTAGTATTAGGCTATTATTTGATCGGTATCGGCATATATATCGGTATATTGGCAGATATTGCTAATAGATTATCGGTGATCGGTATCGGTGGCAATGCACAGAGTGCCGTTCTCTCCCAGCGGGATTAACCAAGTCAGACAGACAGGGAGCCAATCGCTGCCAGCATTCCAGGGCCCTGACGGGTGCCAGCTCTCCGCTGTGAAATGGACCGCTTGATTGGAGAAGCTGGATGTCAGCACTCTTACCGTCAGGGGATATTTTAAAACCTGCCCCAGTGAAACAGGAAACGAGTTTGGGGAGTCGTGGGGAAATCAAGGTGCGTGTCATACGGTGCATACATATAAGAGCAGGGGATCGACTGTCCGATACTTTTACAAAGATTTAGCCTAGGTCTCTCACTCACACTTTCAAGACAACACTGTTACCTGCCTACCAGGTCTTATCCCTCCTCTTCTCACTGTCAGTTGTGTTCTGTGTGTGGAGGTTTTGTTTTGAAAGAGACAAAACCTGTCAAGCTACACAATGCTAGTCTACGACTAGACTAGAGTCGGTAATATAGATTTTTTTTCTACAGACAAGAAGGCTTTGAACAATAGAAATCAGTGTGGAAGTGGGGTAAGACAAAACCGCATTCCTCTTGCGTACCATTATATAGGCTAATTTATACAATATTCAGTTTTAAGAATATTGAGATTCTGATGTGAGTTTGAGCTCTTTTAAGAAGCCTGTAATGTCCTCTAGACTAGACCAGCGGTGTGTAAAGCATTATGACTGCCATGAATTGGCTTTTTATGCATGTCCGACTGGAATGCCACGAGCCTATGGAGAATGCTCAATAAAACCATGTTCCGAATGAATTGTCCATAAATGGTTAATCGACAATGTTAGCAAATTGTGTTCCCCATAACTCCATAATAATCAGGCCCTGGATACTGACTTTGACTGAGTAAGGCCATGACACCTGGGCCACTCCCTGAGCACTAGCTAACTAGCGCTAGCAATATTACCCCAATGTCTCTCTCTCTCTCTCTCTCTCTCTCTCTCTCTCTCTCTCTCTCTCTCTCTCTCTCTCTCTCTCTCTCTCTCTCTCTCTCTCTCTCTCTCTCTCTCTCTCTCTCTCTCTCTCTCTCTCTCTCTCTCTCTCTCTCTCTCTCTCTCTCTCTCTCTCTCTCTCTCTCTCTCTCTCTCTCTCTCTCTCTCTCTCTCTCTCTCTCTCTCTCTCTCTCTCTCTCTCTCTCACACTATTTCCCTCTTTCCCCCTCTCTCTCTCCCTCTCTCTCTTTGACTGAGTAGTGCCATGAGTCTGTCAGTGTCTGTAGCCTCCATAAGGTGTGTCAGTGGTTTTAACTGAAAAGGAAACTAGATTCATGTTGAGATGTTGATTTTGAGTATTGTCAAGTTTTGTTGGATGCAACGATGCAATGTGTTTGGTGCCTACATGGGTTAGAGGTGTTAAGAAGAGCATACATCGAGCCCTACATATTTTCGCTGTAAATAGCCTACTACAGACCAGGGGACAACTATGAACCCAACACTGACAGGCTGAAAAGTTCATGTACACATCCACACGTTAATTTCATCAGCAGGAGTCATAGGAATAATATAATCATGTCAGGCTTGGAATGCAGCGCAGCTGGAACGGTCCCTTGGAGCGATCTCCAAAATAAGCCTTTCCTTTCAGGGTCACGGTATCTATTCCAGGCCAGTGCCATGGTGCACATGTGTTCCTCTGTAATCACTCTCGATTAGTGAGAAGACACAATAAAAACAATCAAATGGGGGGGAGGAAAATATCTGGATAGAATAACTAGCTTTCTGTAGGTTATGAATTTAAAGCCTATTCCTAGCACCGATGATCACAACTAGGCAAGAAGACCTTGTTAACAGTTGTCAAGCATAGGCGAAAGCAATATCTTGTCCCCAACTCCCCCATCAATGAGGCCTACACTGAACCTTGTTATTAGCTAATGAATAGGACGAAAATAGGCTGACATTCCCAACAAATATGAAATACATGGCCTGTACACTCCTAACCTAACATTTAGTATTAGGCTATTTGGATTACGTGACTAAATTGTCATAGATTCTGAGGGAGTTTGAACGTGATATTAAAGGAGCAGGCCGTTCATATCAAGTCTGTTGGAAATCTGCCACCTCTGGCCACAGCGGAAACATTCAGTTTGAAGTTCCAAACAAAAACATCCTGCCTAATAGCATAACCCCCCAGAAATGGGCTTGCAGTGTCAGGCATTAGCTGCTGTGTTTCTGCATACGAGCACGATTCGAAGAGGCAGCCACCAGAGACAGAAAGGACAAAATCGGACTCCATTTTATATGCAAACAAACCAAATATTGGGTAGTAGGGCACTCCATTTTATAAAGCGCTTTTTCCCGGACAAAAACAGCTTTCCTAAATGAACTAGGCTATTTCTTTCAAGGGAACCTCATTCCCTGATCGCACAGTTATTACAATTATTAAGAAGCTTTTACAAAACTTGAACGTTACATACTGGACCTTTAAGTCCAAAACAGGAAGAAACCACCTGGTAGAGTGATGTCCATGGTCGTCATGGTGATCAGCTAGCCTACACCTCTCACAGAGCCTGGGGACACCAACACCAATTATCCTGTTTGTCAAGAAGAAGATGATAATGTGAGGGATTCCCACCATCCATCAGCTTTGGCACAGAGACATTAACAAGTTGCTGGAACAGGTTTATGAGGCTGGAGACAGGTGAGAAGTCTGCACTAAGGAGGGCTTTCAGCACTCCCAATGCCCCCCCCCCCCACCCCCCACACACCATCACTCCTCTCCCAGGTTGATTTTATGAACCCTTCAGGGCACAGCAAGACAATCAAACCCCGTTTTGTTAGATAGAACAATCGCTGACCCCATTAAATCATTGAGTCCGTGAGGTAAGGCTAGAAGCCATTAAATCCAATTTGAAAAAACATAGAAAAGCTGAACTCTGCTGTACCCTCTGCTGCGGAGACACAGTTTAAAACCACACACCTTGGTGAAAGGTGAACGATTAAAGAGGAGCATAGTAACGTCACTCTTGAATCATTCTGAAATCAAAACCGAAAGCATCACAGTCATCACCTAAGCAAGCATATTAAGTTGGGTGAGGCTCGACATTAACACATTGCTTCTCAAATGGAAACCTAAGCTATCTGATGACTAGACATTTTCAAAACATAAAAAAATGCTGTTGTTGCTGATAAACGTAGGCCTAACATGAGGTAATTTCCTGGTATCTTGGTCATACAATTTAACGAAGAACAATTGAATAACAGGGCAGGCAAATAGGCCTACATCAGGCATACGTAGACAGAGAGGATGAAAGTTATCAAGAACAGCTGCAGTCGTTGGCTGGTGGTAGAAAGTGATTAACTTTCCTATCTCCACATCTCCCAATATTACTATTACCTCGCCTCTGAAAGCCTTGTCTGCTGGCATTATGTCAGCCCCGGTGGCAATGTGGCTTGTCCTTTCTTTCATACGGCCTCTATTGTGCTGCAGACACTTGCGACTTGCGGATATGACACATACTCATTCCGGCACAGGCCAAACCTGGAGCCGCAAATTCCAACGGTGTCGAGTGTGTCTACAGACGCCCAAAACAGAAAAGGCTCTCTGTCCACCTCAGCCGACAGCGTTGTTTACAGATAGAATTGAAAATCCATGACATGACCAGAAGCCTAAACTGCACTCTCAAACACAGTGGGTCTAAAGTCACGAAAGCTCTTTAGCACTTTTGTGGAATCAGAATGCTGGCAGAATGTTGTAGGTCCATTGTTGCAGGCTAATAATACTACAACACAGGGCCTAACTGCAATTATGTTAAACACTAATACAAAAAGAAAGTAGAGAGTGTGTGCAACCATCCGGTCAATAAAGAACGTTTAGTCGACATTCAGACATTAGGGAGAATCTGAGGGAATGGAAGACGGATGGAACTGCTCCAGATGGATTTTGTGCGGGACGTTACCTCACTGTTCTGCACTAACATAGAGGCTAGAGTATGAATAGGACCCATGGAGTAAAGCTGTGCAAAATCATTGATTTACACAACACTTTCAATACACTGACAGTGATATATGGGCAATTCCACAGTAAGAGAATGATTCTTAGGACTACAATACCCTTAGCAGAGAAACAGCCCCAGAGCATAATGTTTCCACCGCCATGCTTGACGGTGGGGATGGTGTTCTTTGGGGTGAAAGTCAGTATTTTTCCTCCTCCATACAAAGCGAGTCAAGTCGATGCCAAAGAGCTCGATTTTGGTCTCATCTGACCACAGAACTTTCTCCCAAGCCTCCTTTGAATCATCCAGGTGCTCATTGGCAAACTTCAGACGGGCCTGTACATGTGCCTTAAGTTGAGCAGGCCTGATTTTAACTGGCCTAATAGCAGTTTCCACAGTTGTGAATTAAAACGTCAGTTGTGAATAAAACATTTAAATGACCTGAAGTTGGCAAAGTAAATATGGAAAATAAAAAGTTAAACCAGTTCTCCGTCAAGGGTAATGAACAACTCAGTTTCCCTGTTGGAGCCGGCTGCATATTTGCCAAAGTCCCATGGCACCCAGTAACTAGATCAAACATAGCAGCATCCATACTCAAGTGACAATGGTTTATTTAATTAGAAGGGAGGGAGGACGTGGGCCACTGGAGAGCTCATTTGCGGAGGAAATGTGAACGGCATGAAAGGTTGCATGGATAGTATTCACATTCTGCAGGATCTGGGGTGTTTATGTACCGTATGTATGTACCGGTATGTCATTATTGTTATTGTATGTATATCATTTCATTATTGGCTATTGCTGTCAGTTTCTGGATTACTGGATTTGCTTTAGCAAACATGTCAGTCATGGTTTGTTCATCGATGCCACGGGTCCCGTCCTTCAGAGGTTGAATATCAAGGAGCTCTTCTTTGATCACATAATCTTCTGAAACTGACTGTGCAAATATTGCTAACTGGGGCGGCTGTGGCGCAGGAGGTAGAGCTGCCGTCTACTGATCGCAAGGTTGGCAGGTCAGCGGTTCGAGCCCCGACTGGCCACATGTCGAAGTGTCCTTGGGCAAGACACTGAACCCCAAAATTGCTCCCAGTGAGCGGGCCGGCGCCTTGCATGGTAGCTTGCCGCCATTGGTGTGTGAATGTGTGTGTGAATGGGTGAATGAGAGGCCGTTGTAAAGCGCTTTGGATAAAGGCGCTATATAAGTCAGTCCATTTACCATTTAACTGTGTGTATGTCACAAGACTCACCCAATGTGACACTAGAAATATTCACATTTCTGAAGATCAGAATGGAATTCTGTAAGGCACTGTTTATGTCTGATATTCTGTGTTAAATGGTGTGGCGTGACAGTTGGATGTCTGAGGCCATCTTTTTTAGTCTTTCATTTGGTGATTTCTACCACATCAGTGATGCATTTCTTCACAAACTCTCCTTCGTTGTATGGCTTTTTAGCACGTGCAATGTTCCAGGCCACGTGATAGGACGCAAGTGTCACTGTCTCTGATTGGTTAATAAATCTTTGGAACAACTGTGTGTTGTGCCTGATTTTTCAAGCTGTTTAGCCTAATTTGTCCTTGCAAAGTTCAGTACCTTTTTGGAAATTCCTGGTCAATGCGTTGTGCTGAAATGGCGCTGGAGATTGGAAGCTTTGTAATGTGCCAATGATGTTTGGCATATTAGGGACAATGGCTTTCCATTACGGTCCACAGAGAAATAGTCACATTCTCCCACTCTGCTAAAAACCTCCTGTGTTCATCTTCATACTTGCACTTAGCAGTACTTTTCTTCCCTGACATGTTATTTTTTGTTAGCCTACCTCGAAGGTTGCAGTATAATTTGTTTGAAGTTGTTCTCACGCGAGGGAAGCTAAACACACACACAGAGCACGCTGCACTTTTTTATTACTATTTTAAAAATGTTATCACATGGTCATAAATTGCTATAACTCCTTAAGTAAACCACAATACATGTGCGGGTGTCCGCGTCATTGTTATCTTAAAAACGCACCCAATCGCCGACCACACAACTCCAAAAACTATACAGAAACACCCTCCCAGCGTTATCGTCTCGTCACTGTCTCAGCTCACGAATTCGGCGGAGTCGTGTAGCCGTGAGGTGCAAACGATATCAGATCATCGCCATCTCAGCCAAATCCGGCGCTCTGTAGCCTAGGCCCCCGGGTCACACCTGTTCCTCAGTGTTCAAAGGCCAGGGTGTCACGTGACAGTTCCCTTACATGTCTGCTTAGGATACCTCACCAAACCAAAAGTAACAGAGGTGAAATGCAATCACATAAAGGTGCATCCGGTGAGGTCAGGTCATCAATCTCCCTGGCAAACGAATACACACAACATTACATGATGTTTCTTCACCATTTATTGTCCTCATTTGGCTGTATCCTGCCCCTCTGCCGTTCCAAGATATGACTGAAGGGCAGTGTCTCATAAGTGACATTTTCAGCACAATAAAATGATTTGAAAGATGCGGCAGGGGGAAATTGTGGCAGGTTTTTAGATGCTTTTGCATATAACCACATATGACTGCACACTTGTAGACCATTCCATCATGCCCTGTGCATCCAGACTAGTCAGCTCTACACAAGTACTGTTATCCGATCGCAGCCTGTCTGTGACTGAGTCCGCATTTTCGTTTCGCAAAGTTATAGGCTAATATGAAATTAATTCAGATTTAGGCCTAATGGTTTATGAAAGTGCCCCCAAGTTGTGCTGTTGTCTTTTCCTCATTATTGCACAGTAGGCAAGACTCTATGAAACAACCGTTTTTACGCATTGGCTATATGCAGCGCTTGAGGCAAATGGTTATGGTACATTGATAAAAAAAAAAAAACATTTGCAATCGATCCTTTCAACATTTCCCCTCTATCATGATCAGACAGCTTACATACTGTTGCGTACGGATTATCATATTAATGGCCTAAGGAAAATAATGAACTCCTAGATGTTTTATATAATGGCCGTTTCATCACAGCGCCAGGACAGAATACATGCCTACTATGTGGCGGTCTCACAAATGAATGACATCGCACGAACATTACTGATGACTGATGACTGCCGTGCTCCCGTGCTCAGATGGTGGAGAGAAGCCCTCCACAGAGGAGGACCATCTCTCCCAGGAGCAGCAGAAATGCGAAGGCCAGACTGAGCCAGGCCCAGGTCACAGTGGAGGAGGGTGCTTTTGGAGGACAGAGGTTTGGTGTCATCCATTTAAATGAGAACATGGTTTACATTTACATTTACATTTTTGGCATTTAGCAGACGCCTTATTCCAAAGCGACTTACAATCAATACATTTGAATACTAAGCATGTGAATCAGCAGTCCACCATTCGTTGCAGGAAGAGTAATCTAGCTCGGGCCCGGGGCCACTGATAGAAGGAAAAACCTTCTCCCTATTATCGCCTTCTACTAAAACTTTTTTTATTTTTTATTTTTTATATTACTGGAGAAACTGAGAAACAGTACAAGGGGGGCAATAGAAGTTCTTAGGGACACAGTAGAGGGGAAAGCGGGTGTCTTTAGGAGACGTAGTGGTGAGGGTCAGAAGATGTCTCAGGAGGAGCAGTTAAGATGTAACCTGAAGAGATGGGTCTTCAGTCTACGACGGAAGATGGGTAGTGACAGTGGGTAGAGTCATCCATTTAAATTAGGCCATGGTTTAGTGTCATCCATTAAAATGAATGTAATTTTGTCCACCTCCACAAGCTCATCCACCTTGCGGTAAACTTAGGCTATATCAATTTTGTTTGAGTGGTTAAAACTGGTCATTCTGTTACCAAATTGAATGAAATGGAATTAAATAACAGAATTACTGAAATGTAATTGGCTACATTCACTTATTGAACCGAACCTAAAACGGTTCTTTCGGCTGTCCCTGTGGGAGAATCCTTTAGGGTTCCATGAAGAACGCTTCTGGGTTCATTAAAAAAGCATTGCAGAACAGAGGGCTCTACATGGGAACCCCAAATGGGTTCTACATGGAACTGAAAGGGTTCCAAAAAGTTTGTTCCACAGGGACGACTGGAGAACAGTGGGAAATCATACAGTAGTAGTTACAGACCACTGGCATCCTCACTAAGCAATGCATCATCATCATCATCATCCTTATCATCATCCTCCAATAAATGGAGATACTTTTTTTCTGAGTGGGGCAGTCCCACTCATATTTCTCCTTTTATTGACAGATACAGTAGAGATGTAGACAGGAAGGATGGGTGGGTGAGAGGGAGAGAAGGGATGACATGTAGGATATGTCCGCAGCCGGAATCGAACCGGGAACCCTGCGGTTACATGGTCGACACTTAACCCGCGACGACACCTAAGCGCCCCTAGCAGTGACTGCAGTCCCACAAATATGGAGCCCATGAAAATGCCATTGAGAAGGATGACATAGGCCTACATGTTGCACACCTCTACAAAAAGAGCACATGGCGTGGTGTCCCTAATTTGTCTGTGCCATGACCATTATCTATGCCCTGGAGGCCCACCTGTGGCAATATGAATCATACTGTTTTACTGTGTGTGTGTGTGTGCCCTCCCCCGTTTTCTTTCTTCAACAACAAAAGTACAGTAGACTATATTAGATAGTAGATTATATTTACTGTTGGGTTAGTTATGTAGCCCTATACCTTAAGGTTACTTAGCTGTTACTTAGTAGATACATTCTCTTTTTGCTGAGTTGGTTGGTTGCTGCCTCTCTGGTAGCTAAATCCATGGATTCTTTTTTAAACACGTGTAACAGCCATTTTCTTACAACCTCGAGCCTTGAATCCTACAAGCCAAGGTAGCCATATCCATCACCAAAGATACAGAGGATCCCCAAGGCCTTCAGTCTAGCCTATACAATCTTCGAACTGTCATTGTGAATCTTTAGTTAGACAGTCACAAATACACCTACCTGTCTGTCAAACCTTAGTCGTGAAGTCTTATCTATTCAGAGTATTATTGTTTATTATTAGGATCCCCATTAGCTGCCACCATGGTGACAGCTAGTCTTCCTGGGGTCCACGAGTAGTGGATCATGGCATGGGAGAGGAAATGCATCTTCTGTTCTTGGGCCTACTCAGTATCCCACTGAAAACCTAAAACCCTGACTGACTCTTGTCTCCATGAAAATTCCTCACTTTATACTGTTATGGGTTGCTTAATGCCCATTTTACAGATAAGAGGCTCATTTAGACACCTAGATAGAGTGATGAATTGGTGTGAGAGAAGATTTTACGTTTTAAAACACAAGTTGGTCCAAGGTATTTCTTGATATTTAAACAATTCCCTCTCCTCACCTCTCCGTTCTCCATGAGCTGACCTGCTGCTCTCCCTTAGTGAACCTGGGGTGGCTGTCGCTCAGTTGGTAGAGCCGGCGTCTAATGATCGTAAGATCGGCAGTTCGATCCCCGGCTGGCCACGTGTTGAGGTGCCCTCGGGCAAGACACTGAACCCCAAAATGCTCCCAATGAGCGGGGCCGGTACATGGTAGGCTTGCCGCCACTGGTGTGTGAATGGGTGAATGAGAGGCCATTGTAAAGCGCTTTGGAATAAACCATTTACCAAGAGATAGAGAGAGAAGATAGAACTGTGATAAAAACTGCCTCTAATTAGAATAGCCAGCTGAGCAGGAACACAGCGTTTCTTTAGGAACTTTTCTATGTTCAGTTTGTTTTGCTGCTGTTTTCATTCTGTTTACAGGGACATAACAAAACACAGCTGCACATGATCCTGCTTCAAGATATCCTCGCCCTGTCGTTTGTTATGTTGTTATTCTTGCGGAAAGTTTAAAATGAACAAAATTCTTGCCAAGACACAAACGTCTGTCACTCTTCTTTGGAACTGATCTGATGTCGAAGACTCTTATTCTGAAGAGGCGTGTGCGCCCAAATACACCAACGCCACAAGGAAAAACGGATAAAACATATTTTTTTTAAAAACTCTGATATCGAAGACTCTTATTTTGAAGAGGCGTGTGCGCTTGAGTTAGCTGGCGCCCCCAAATACCCAAAAAACGGATAAACCATATTTTTGGGTGACTGTTCACTTCATTTCAACTTTACCAAATAAAAAACAACGCAACAAACAAGCAGGATAATCTCCAAGCAGGTTTTTTAATGCAGCGACAGGGTGCTGGGTGGTGTGTTTTTCTGTATTTCGTCTATGTATTTGTGTGCAAAAATCACGACCCCAATGAGCAACGAACGTCAAAACGGGGAACGTAACTCAACACTCAACACTCACTGACCTGCATCATTGTAACAACCAACCGCCAGTCAACTTCTCCCAAACTTAAGACTGACTGCTACGAATTGCGAAAACGGACTGTTGCACGAGTGTCTGTATGTAACCAGACACTGGATATACAGATGTTTTTTTTTTTAAATCCCTGAACGCTTCAGTTGCAACAAGACTGCAACTTCTCTGGAGCAGAGAGAGAGGTTAGAAACTTGTGGCAGTTTCTATTTGGAAAAAGACGTCAACTTCTTACCGTTAGCTCCGGGGTCTTCCCCCGCGTTTCTCCGACTTGTTGACAACCATAATCCCGCTCTTGTGTCGCTGTCGTGCACAGTAAAAATAAGAAAATAACTCAAATCCGTGTGTGTTTTAACAGATCTGGACAGTGTTTCTGCCTAGGCGCTGCTCTGCGTAGGACAGGCGCAGGTCTCTACGCTGCTCGGGAGAAGCGCGTACACGAGGCGCGTACACGAGGCAGAAAAAGGGGGCGCGCCTCGAGGAAGAGTGCACGTACAGGAATTTCGGAGACGCGCAAGTTCCAAGAATAATGTACAATAATGTTCACATTTCGTGAGCTTAGAATTATACGGTTCTATCTAAATTTTTGTCAAAATTGAGTTTGTTTACATAATCTGATCCATTAGGTGTTTATTAATGCCTGTGTGTTTTTTTTGTTTTTTTTAAATGTTGACATTTTTGAGTTAGTAATTAATAAAATACAAAGGTTCCATCTCACAAAACGTAATGGAATGTAAAAACTTTGACGCTCAATATCTCTGAACTACCCTAAACGGAGATAGAACCTTATCATTCTAAGATCACGATGATGAGACTAACCGTCCACAAATTATATGTTGGACAGTAAGCACTGGAAATCTGAACTACAAATGTTATCAGTATGAATTCATTATTGTCACTTGATGGATTTTGATTGGCCAACCCTGCAGCCATCTGGAAACAGGTATGGAAACCGGTAGGTATCGATAACATAACGTATTAACGTCTGTACCACGTGAATGTGCATTTTTGGTTGACAGAAACTCAATCACTTCTGTTCTGGTCCACTGTGTAGAGGAATTCCCCTCCTTCCCTTAGAGTTTCTGCTGCCGGGAGAAGAGAGGAGAGGAGGGCCTGAGGTTGGGACTGGGAGGAGAGAGAGGTGGGGGCCAGTGACGTGTGGGGGAATGACTCTTGTTTTTACACATTCCATGCATTGTTTCCTCCCAGGGCCAAGGTTTTTCCCAATGCTGGGGGATGCGGAGTGGATGGTAAGATCAAGGACATGCATCAGAGTGAGTTCTCCTCCTCCTTCTCCTCCTCCCTCAGTCCCCCTCTCCTTCTCCAGATGAATGAATAACTGGCTGAACTGGGGGGTTGAATCTTAGTAGTCTAAAGTTCCTCCTTTCCCTCATCTGCAGTGATCTGAAATTACACAATTATGGACTGCACTTATATAGCGCCTTATTCCAAAGTGCTTTGCAATCAACGGCCTCTCATTCACTCATTCGCACACACACATTCACATTCACATTCACACACCAATGGTGGCAAGCTACCATGGCCAAGACGGGGTTGTTCAGTGTCTTGCCCAAGGACACGTCGACATGTGGCCAGCCGGGGATCGAACCGCCGAACGGTAAACCTTGCGATCATTAGACACCTGCTCTACCTCCTGAGCCATAGCCGCCCCCCAGGACAAAAATGTGAGACGGTGATAAGGAATATTGGGTTTCCCTAGCACTATCTGTCCACTTATTCAGCCCCCGTCCCTCTGGAACGCCCTCCCCAACCACATCAGACAGGCCAACACCCTGCCAACATTTAAACAGCCCCTCAAAACCCACCTCTTCAAGCTTGCCTTCACCAGTTAACCCTCTCCCCCTCCCCTTCCCATGTGTCCCCAGCACTACCTTAATTAGGCCCCTATACTTTCTTTTATTTATTTTTGGTTTCTTTTTATTATTACTACTCGATCTTTTCAGTTTGTAAAGCGTATTTGAGTGTCTATAAAAGCGCTATATAAGTCTAATGTATTATTATTATTATTATTATTATCTGTCCTATCTGAAGAGGAAACAAGGAGAGAAAGCCACTTCAGACAACTGAGGCTCAACCAGGTCTGGTGTCACACTTCAGATGTAGTGCACTTGTTATTCACCGATATGCCGCACGGTTCATTTAATGATATTTCCCTTCCTACTTTCACTCTTGAGTCTTTGAAAATTGACACATCCAGGAGTGTATGTGTGAGAATGCGCTCATGTTCATTTAAAATATCTTTCCACGAGCGTACATCCAGACATGATGTTCAGCCAGTGGAATCACTGCTGTCTGCATCACTTTTCAGGACCGATCTAGTTCAACTGCTCCATTTCGCAGTGATAGATTACTGACATTCACTTTTCATATTATACACAATATTGTTGTCTTCTGTTCCGATTTAAAATATATATATATAAAGGGAAACAAAAGTAAGAACCTACAAAGAAAATAAAGCAGTAAAAATCAACCACAGATACATACAAACAAACCTAAAATTGTGATGGTGAAAGTGTGTCCTGGGGTTCTTTCAGAATCTCATTCCACTCAGGTAGTGGCCAAAAGGTGAGAAAAAAACGTTATATTGTTGTCATACAACAATGTTGTAATACTGATATTGCTTTTTGGTGTGGAGCTTTGCAGTTGTTCCCAGTTACCACAAGAGGGCGTCACTTAAAACAAACAGCAAGGATCTGATTAATCACTCAACTTAAGCCACACTTTTGACCCTTGTTGCACTGTTGCCTTGTTCTTTAGTTTCAAAGGTATGCAAGTAAATACTATTCTCATATTGTGTTGTTTGATACTGGATGTCGGTATAATCCAAACATAAAGAAATGTTTTAATCAATAGATAGACCGGTTCCAGTGCTACTAACTTTACATCAAATTAATTATTTTTATGGCAGCATCAGCAGTGAGTCCTCCAAATCTTCCAGAATTCGATAATAGCAGTGACCAACTCCATCCATCCTTTTCTCATTAGGATTAAAAAAAAAAAGCTTAAGGATCAAAAGTTGAATTGCTGCTGATGCAGCCTTCGAAGAAAGGCGTAAATCAAAATGTATCACTGCATAAAAATGTCATCAGATTTGGAGAAAGTGAGTATCATCAAAACTCTGAGTATAAATAATATGAGTCATAGCTGGATCTCATTCTCACAGATCAGAGGGAGGGGGGTGACTCACTGCTGGTATTGAGAGATGTGGCGTACAAATTGACTTATTCAGCATGGATGAAAATAGGGAACATTCAGCCTTGCTCTAGAAAGTCAAGGGAGAATACATCATGAATAATAGAATAAAGCCTTATTGTATTCAGGATGAAATAAGTCAACTGCAGCTTCCAAAAGCTTTTCCTGAAAATAAGAAAAAAATAGAATGTGAATGCTCTAAGGAGCGCTATAGGAGCACTATAGGAGATCTTTTCTGCCTGCTGCCTACTCCTCCTTTGGCTGGTTCATCGGGGTGATTAGAGTCAGGCTGGGGGATGTTAATTCACAGTGGACTGTTCTTACTATATACTATAATGTTTCAGTCATGAGAAGTCTGTTTTATTATACTGTTCTATTGCTACTTTACTTTATGTTGTTGTTTGTGATGTGCTGTAATGGCTTAATTTCTCCTCTGGGATCAATTAAGTACCTATCTATCTATCTATCTATCTATCTAGTCTGTATTTCTTGTGTCTATAAAATATACCAAAGTCTTATGAAAAACTAAGTTCTACTAAGAGGAAAAACATTGCCAGAGAACAGTGGGTTTTGGAGTAGGATACTCTGTGTGAGTCAGAGCGAATGTCCTGTTTCACCCTGACTAGTCTATTGTCTTTACCACGAGTGAGAGGGCTCCATTCAGTGGACCGTCAGCTGTGCCCCAGTTTTAGCTCACGGTGATCATTCAGGATGTGAGGCCAGGCAGGCTAGCTCAGCACATGACGCCTCGGCCTGACTCACTCACTCCTCCTCTGGCCCGGCATCTGTAACTCTCCATCGGAAATGGAGCCTCCTTTTCTCCTCCTGTCTCCTCCGCCAAAAAGCCCTCTGAACTCCCCTCCAACAGGAACCTGGGCAGAGAGACATGGCCATGTTGGTCTGGAGGGAGGGAGGGAGGGAGGGAGGGAGGGAGTGAGTGAGTGCATGAGGGACTGAGTGTGTGTGTGTGTGTTCATGTGCGTGTGTGTATGAGAGAGAGTGAGTGCATGAGGGATTGAGTGTGTGTGTGTGTGCGCGTGTGAGAGTGAGTGAGGTGAGTGTGTGTGTGTGTGTGTGTGTGTGTGTGTGTGTGTGTGTTCGTGTGTGTGTGTATATGTGTGTGAGAGTGAGTGAGGTGAGTGAGTGAATGTGTGTGTGTATGTGTGTGAGAGTGACTGAGGTGAGTGAGTGAATGTGTGAGTGAGTGTGTGTGTGTGTGTGTGTGTGTGTGTGTGTGTGTGTGTGTATGTACTGTATGGCTATATGTTGCATCCCAAGTTTCTCTACTGGAAACGGCACCCTTTGGTCCTGTAGGGGCGGCATAGAGGGCACTTCATAATGGCACCCTTTTCCATTGGAAGGGCACCCATAGGGAACGTCAAGTTTAGACATTTAGATATAAAAAAAAATCTTTACCATTGTAAGGGATCCTTATAGGTCACTCCATCACTGTTTCTCGAAGGAGATAGTGTAACGATCGTGTGTAAAGCAGCTCTGCCAAGGGAGTTAACTCTCTTGGTGTTGTAGTTAGGAGTTAACTCTCTTGGTGTTGTAGTTAGCGTGGTCGGTTTGTAAGCAGAAGGTTCTGGGTTTGATACCCCACTTAGGTCAAGCTGTTCTGTGTGATTTGTGTGTGAATGTGATTTTACACTAGTTTTCAATAATTGCGGCACTTCTGGATGCAACATGCCGACATCCAGCACGGTTTATAAAATTTCCATGCTGGTTTTCCGGTGCCTTGCTCGTGTTGATAGAGTCTCTATGCGTTCCCATGGCTGCCTCTCACGCTTCCATTATGACATCAGCGCTTTATAGAGGTGAGATAAATGCTTCTATCTTTGATCTTGGTTATAAAAAAAAACGGCTACGGACCATGGATTTTATTATTTGAATTTGTAGAACATCAAAGTCACGGTGGAATCATCACCCGTATAGAGCCAGGAACAATATGCCAACTCTGCCATTGGGGATTAGGCTACATTGGGAATTGTGTGTTTGGGCAGAACTACAAATAACAGCACCACGAGTGGCCACTAACTAACTGCGGCGTGAATGTTTGATGTCAAATCCAGACCTTTGCAGCCCAGAGCCAAACGATGTTCCATTGACCCATTACTGACACAGGGCCCTGTATGTATATGAGGTGGGGGGGTGAAGGGGGGGTGAAGGAAGGCATAAGGTATGACACCGCCTCTCCATTTCCTTCACTACTTTGTTTGCTTTTCTTTGCTTTTCCCCCTCCTCCTCCACAGCTGTGAGAAAGCAAACCATTCCATGCCTCTTCTGTCACTGAGCACGGAGGGGTTGTTGTGAGAGCTGACCACCGCTGCTTGTGTTCCCAAGGAAAAGCAGAAGGAGTGACACCTGTGACATCAATGTTGGCCAGGTTCCAGGGGCACACATGTGGGCCATTGTGGACAGGAAGGGCCAGCTGGCTGGCAGGAAATGGGCATCTGTAAGCAGAAAGAGGACGTGGTCATAACACCACCAACATTATATATTATGTATAGGATAGAGAATTGGGACGCAATATGACAACTCATTAACTAACAGTGGAGCCAAATGCAGAGTTCAGTAGAGATAGATTTGTCCTTTTAACATGGCCTGGGAAAACCCTTGACCTTAGTGTTGATTCATATTTAAGGGAACGTTTGCCAAAATTACTAATTGTAAGCCTTTAGCTAGAGCTTAAGCTTTCTGACCACGTAACAAAGTCAAAAAGTGACAAGTGACAGTACTGGAGCAGATTAGCGGAAACCGTGCCTTCGAACTTTCCCGTTTGAAGAAACAAATCGGCAGCTCGTGTCACACGTCGAATATACTGCCCTGCTGTTGAGGATTAAGGAAACACATATTTTTCTTATAAACAGCGGGCTGCATAAGCTCATCATTGTTTGACACTACAATGGAGGGATGTCTTCCGCCGCCGTTGGCGCTGTCATATAAACCAAACTAATAAATGCGCCGTGGATTTGTTTTTAAACAAGATGCTGTGGCGAATTTGGATCTGAGGCGATGAGCGAAATGTCACATGTGCAGTCACAATTTGGCAGGGGTTAACCTCTCTCCAAGTTGATCTGAAAGAAGTCATGCGTCAAACATCATTTTCGGAGGCGACGATCAAACAGGAAACTGTTGGCGGAGGGAGAGCAACATCAACTGACACAGAAAATCTGCCTAAATAAAGATGAACCTCTGACCTTTGTTTTTGAAGGAGCCGTTATGCCGTAGTTGTTTTTCTGCACTAACTTCTTCCCAAACACTCGTCTGCCCAACACTTCTTTTAACAGGACAGAGATGTATAGACATTGAGCAACAAAATGCTCAAGTAGTTAACCTACTATCCATGGCCCTTTTCCCCCAAAACACCTCCTGATATTAGATTCCATTCACATGAGATCCATGACTCCAGTTGTTGATATCACACCTCAATGATGTCACTTCTCCAGTGTATTTGAGTACAGTAGGGAGTCCCTGAGACTCTTCAATGTCGTCTGCACTGACTATGTGTCAGTTATGAAGGGGCTGTGAGCTACATTAGTTGATTGAACAACCATGATGATGTAAGTTTGTCTTAACTGCCCTGTCAACATTTCCCTCCAACGAAAAGGAGCAAGGGAAGGAGAGACCTCACCCAAATGCAAATACAACCAAGCAACAACCAATCTGTTCAAATAAGGGCAGCGTAACATGGGAGTTAATAAGAGTGAGGGAAGCTGGACAACTAGACCAGTGGGTGCAGATCTCGCTAGCTAAGCCACGCCCCAAAATAGAAATTGTCCAATCATATCACAGCAAAAGTCACTACAGGCAGAAAACTCGGACAAACAACTCGCTAATATCTTATGGTGAAAAGCTTCTAGACTAAATATTCGAAATATTCTGTTTTAAAAAAACATGTCTATTACTTGCTGTGGTAAATCAGAAATCAGAAATTTGCCAACTCCCACCATTGTAAGTCATTGAATGTCAGTCAGTCACGGTCGGTCAGTCAGTCACTGTCAGTGAAGCGTTGTTTGTTTGTCTGAGTTTTCAAAGGGGGCGTGGCTTAGCGATAGGTCCATTGGTCAGGGCGTTTTAGCCAGGCAATAACCTAATCCAACTGTTGTTCTGCAAATGAATTTATTTAAGACAACACGTTATGCACTTTTTCCACAACTTTGAAAAAAATAAAAAATGTCAGACTGGCACAAAATGTTTCAACAAAGTTTTATAAAGCCAAGAAACGCAAAACACCTAAGATGTGCTGCTACAAAAACAAATACAATATGTCTTTTCTTTTCAGATCAGCTACACAACAACAAATAAAGAGACTAAAATCATCTTGGCTTTAAAAAA